>NC_056728.1:605796463-605938963 GCF_019279795.1 Protopterus annectens | reverse complement strand
CCCAGCACAGTACTATAAACTATGCAAACACCTTTCCCTCTGTTTTTATTTCCCACAAACTCTATACCACCAGTGTACACAAGCAGGGAATTTTACCAAACAAAAGCAGCAAAATGACAGGGGCTGCAGAAGCTATCATAAATCAACATGTGGAAGAGGCTGAGGGTGGTGAGGATGAGAATGCTGATGACCAACCCACAGTGAGGAGAAGAGAAGACTGTACAGACCCAGGGTAACCTACCAGGGGCTACATGATCTGGAGATAGTGGAGCGCTATAGGGTGGACAGGGACCTCCTACAGCAAATTGTTGAGCTGTGCCAGCCACACCTCACACACAGAACCAACAGAACGGAACCCATCCCAGTGGATACCAAGGTACCTAAGAATAATAGCCACAGGTACCTTCCAAAGGCCAGCTGGGGATATCATGGGGATCTCACAGGCATTAGCATCCAGGGTACTCCACCAGTTCCTGGATGCCATGTTAGCACATGCCGGTGAGCACATATATTTCCACAAAAGCTCTGAAGTGTTGACCAGCAATATGCGTCTCTTCCACCAAATAGCAGAATACCTTGAGGTAATGGGTACTATAGACTGCAAACACATACACATCAAAGCACCACCTGGTGAGCGGGCTAGGGTCTACTTCAACCACAAGGGCTTCCCCTCCATCAACTGCCAGGTCGTGTGCAATGGCCAGGGCATTATAATGAATGTGTGTGCTGGCTGCCTTGGAACCTATCATGACTCCCACATCTGGCATATGACGCAGCTGTACCAGAGATTTGCCAATGGGGATATCCCTTACGGCCACCTAGTGGGGGATGCTGATTACCCACTGGAGCTGTGGCTGATGAGATCCATCAGAAATGCACACACACCTGAACAAGAACTCCATAATGAGGCATACGCACAGACCAGAATCTTAATACAGCATTTGTTTGGGATGTTCACATAATGGTTCCAGTACCTGGACATATCCGGTGGAGCCTTGCAGTATTCACCAGCTACATGTACCCAAATTGTCGTCGAATGTGCCATTCTACACAATATGATCCTGCGGAAACAGCTGCAACAGGAACAGCATGAGGCAGGGCTACACAGCCCCCCACCATTGCCAAGGCCTGCACAGGCAAAGAGTGACTCAGAGGAGGAACAACCTGAGCCTGCCCCAGTAGGCAGAAGGAGGCGTGCCCAGTATGCCCAGGCCGTGACAAAGAGCCAATGCATAGCATATACACTGACATGGTAGGAACCCAGGGAATGACACCTCTCTCTGACTTGCACATACAGTAAAAGGGATGGCAAACATGACACTACCTCTACTTAACCATGTATATAGGAGTGTGCATCCGACATAGTCAGCCCTCCATCACCATCCTCAATACTGGCACAGCCACAAGGTAAGTCACTTTCCCTATCAATTGCCGAATGGAGTAGTATGTTTTGATACTTATATCTATGGTGTGGATGTGAGCATGCAAGGGAATCGGGTGGCTGAATGGGATGCCAGCAGATAGTAGACACCTATACTGGCAGTATAAAATCTGTAACAAATACTGGTGTCACCATAGTAGCCAGTACTAAACAAGATGACAAAACTCATTCCAGGAAATGTGGTGGGCCAAATGTGAATGTATGTCCAGAGGACACACACATGCCAGTCAGGGAGGCTCACATACCCAACAACAGTCTCAACCAGCAGGACAGACATAGAAAAATACAAACAAAGGCTGTGCTAAGGACTCTGATTGATGGCTATGGATAACAGTCCTCCTCCAGACCTACACAGACAGACTGTAACAGGTCAGGCAGTAGGATGTTAGTTCTGGAGGGTAAGAAGTCTGAAACTGAAATGTAGGTCAATCAAACCTAAGAACTGTAGTACACTGATATGCCTCTAGTCAGCATGATAGGTCAAAATACAGAATGAAATGGAATACCTGAAATACCAGTACAGTCATAGCAAATGTGTACATGTGTCAGGTATGCCCCCCCCCCCCACAATCCTATGTACAAATATAGTAACATGTATGTGTGGGTATAATAACAGTACAGCACAGATTACCTGAGCCAGCCAAAGTAGCAAGATAGATTGTAGCATGTGTACAATATGCATGGCTGCATGTGTTAGGTTGATGTGTGTTGTATATTGTGTGAGATTGGTCAGTATGTAGGCATAGTGAGGTTTGTCCTGGTGGCCACTGGCTAGTACTGCCAATGACAGGGCCAAGTTCTCACAACTGCAGTGCCAAACACAATGCACCCCAGCAAAACACATTCCAGCAGTAAGCCATAGTAAATGTTTGGATGTAATATCTGTCACCATCTGAAAGATGGACATGGCATGAATGTGGGCCCAGACTTACAAACAGTACACAGGTGGAAGCACCCCAGACAGACAGTGTATAATATGTTACTGTCAAATGGACACACTTTTGGAATTGTACATACAGGTTAGCAGCACATTAGTTGGGTTTGTAGTATGGAATACTGATGTCATCTGGCCAAACACTGGCAGACCACAAAAGTCACAGGTATGAAGTATTGAGAAACTTTTGATGTCCCTGCACAAGCCAGCATAAGTGGAATGCCCCATGCATATCTGTGAGTCAGATACAAGTAGTGTCCACAGCACACATGCACCCAGCTTACCCCACCATCCCCCACAGGTACCTCACAGGTCTTATTCCTGCTGTTGGGAATGAGTACAATATGACCCCCACCTCTGTATGGCAATAGCCAAAGAATGCAGCATGCAGAAGAGGTGTCCCATGCAGGTGTGTCCCTAGCTGTAAGCAGCACCCTGCCAGCATCCACACCACTGGATCAATAATGACAGAAAGTATTGGCATTAACACCTTGCACACCTACCCTGTCACTCCAGGGGAATATAGTGTCTTGCAGTCTGGGAATGTAGGAGTGACACAATGCAACGGCCTTCTACAGCTGGCCTGCATCACTACCAAATGCCCTACAGTCCTCTGCCAAAGGCCTGTATCTCACCCATACTGCCAATGTATGTTATGTCATGGACTCCTAAATAACAACATAACACATTGCACAGAACCCAGTTGCAAGGCCATGTGGACAAATCTCAGTAACATGTCCACCATGTCCTACTGCATGAACTGTGGACCAACACCAAATTACTGCTGGGATGAGGTGATAACTATAGGGAACTTATCAGATAATGTTTGCATAATGTTTGGAAGAAGATCGAATAATAGAGGGAGGGTAGAAGCATGGATGGCATGGAGTGTCTGAAGTCTGTGCACATACTGTCCCTGCCTGCAAACACAGGAATGGGTGGCTACAAATCTGCTCATAAACTACAATGTGAAGAGGTAACATCCAGAATTATGACCCCTGCCTGTGTGTAGTCTGTGTGAATCTGTACAGCTGTGAGGTATGGCCACAGCAGGATATGTCCATACTGTCACATTGATGGATATACAAGCATGTGATCCTCAGCCACCACTGTTCCAAGGTGCTGAACCATTTACATGGCCCCATCAGCAAGTGTCTGCAGCTTCCCCTCCAGATTGTGCAAGAATATCTAGACTGCAGACCACAATACTGGCAGAGCTGCATTCACCCTGTGCTCCCCGGGACATTACTGCAAGCAAATATGTATACCTGACAGTACTTGAAATAAAACATCACAGTGTAAAACAGTACATATGTCTGAATATCTCTGCTAACACCAAGACCCTGTAGCAGAAGCAGCACAGACACAATTACCTACAGTAACCCACTATCCTTTGCCCATTTTGACCACATATTGTCAACCGATCTACAGATATCCAACAGAAACAGGTTGCTAGCTGTAGGTGTAGAACACAAAAGCCAGCACTGTAGTACAACCTACCTAGAATGCATTCACACATTCAATACAGAAGGTCATACTGGGCATGCTCCCACACTTAACAGAAATGAAGCTCATGTCTGGCAACAGTGGACTATACATATCTGACAGTCACAGATGTTTGTGCATACACTCCTCAGTACACACCAGTCATGCTTTGCACACACATTGGATAGGAATACATGCATATATCCAAGGACAACACAATATAATAGGCCAAAATTACACATACATAGATGTGTGGAAGAGAGTGACAGACAGTGACAAAGAGCCTCCCAATATGAGGCCTGTCCCACCCACCACACATCCAATTGGCTAAATCCACATGGTGTGCAAATGTCAATCACTGCAGACATTTGCCTCTTGTATCCCTCAGCACTATAGTGTATGTGGTGCTTATGATAACTGTGTAAAATGACTGTACAAGTCAGTAGTCATCTAGAAGCTTTATACACGTAATGTGAAATATAAAATTGTGTGTGTCTGAGTGTTGTGTGTCTGCTTCAAGATGAATGGGTTGTAGCCCATGCACACACACTGCACTCCCCATTGCCCTACTATGGCAAGCCTGTTGATGTCTTCACCTTGAAATATACCTTTGAGGAAGGCGTAGCTCTGCAAGCTTGTGGTGCATGCTTTAACTGTGTAATGCTATAGTATGATGTACTAGTTCAGTAGGAGTTCTAATCCCAAACATGGCAACTGTGTGTGTTTGTCTGTGTAGGTATCAATGCTTTAGAGGCCTTTCACAGTCACTACAATTTCAAATGCCCTATATTGGCAGGGCTGCTGATGTCATTCACTTTGAAATACACCTTTGGGGAAGGAGTACCCCAGTAAGCTCAGTGGCACGTCCTATAACTTTGTAGTGTGATGTACTGGTTAGGTATGAGTTCTATTCCCAGACATGGCAACTATAGAACTTTGTGTGTGTGTTTGTCTGTGTAGGGATCAATGCTTTTGAGGCCATTCACACCCACTACAATATCAAATGCCCTAATTTGGCAGGGCTGCTGATGTCATTCACTTTGAAATACACCTTTGGGGAAAAAATAGCCCAGTAAGTTCTGTGGTGCATCCTATAACTGCGTAATGCTATACTGTGATGTACTAGTTAGATAGGAGTTATATTCCCAGACATGGCAAATGTAAAACTTTGTGTGTGTTTGTCTGTGTAGGGATCAATGCATTTGAGGCCATTCACATCCAATACAATATCAATTGCCCTAATTTGGCAGGGCTGCTGATGTCATTCACTTTGAAATACACCTTTGGGGATGAAATAGCCCAGTAAGCTCTGTGGTGTGTCCTATAACTGCATAATGCTGTAATGTGATGTATTAGCTAGATAGGAGTTCTATTCCCAGACATGGCAACTGTAAAACTTTGTCTGTGTAGGGATCAATGCTTTTGAGACCATTCACACCCACTACAATATCAAATGCCCTACTTTGGCAGGGCTGCTGATGTCATTCACTTTGAAATGCACCTTTGGGGGACAAAGTACCCCAGTATGCTCCATGGCACATCCTATAACTGCGTAATGCTGTAGTGTGATGTACTAGTTAGGTAGGATTTCTGTTCCCAGACATGGCAATTGTAGAACTTAGTGTGTGTCCATGTAGGGATCACTGCTTTTGAGGCCATTCACACTAACCACAATTTCCTTTGCCCTACTTTGGCAGGGATGCTGATGTCATTCACTTTGAAATACACCTTTGGGAAAACAGTTGCCCAGTAAGCTCTGTGGCGCATGCTATAACTGTGTAATGCTGTCATGTGATGTACTGTTGAGGTAGGAGTTGTAATCCCAGACATAACAACTGTGAAACTCTGTGTGTCTGATTGTGTGTGTGTGTGTGTGTGTGTGTGTGTGTGTGTGTGTGTGTGTGTGTGTGTGTGTGTATGTGTGTAGGGATCAATGTTTAGTGGCCATTCACAGTCACTAGGCACTCCTAAAAATGGAGAACATCGATATCTGTGCAGTAACAGAGACCTGATCCAAGGCTCCAGAGAGCACCCCTGCAATACCAGGTATAGCTCTCACCACAACTGTCGGCCACCAAACCAGGACCAAAACACTAAAGGTGGAGGAATGTCCATATTCACCAAGGATATTTACACCACCAGGCTACTTGCCCAACAGAATGTGTCTGAAATGCCCCGGTGCAACTAACACTAGGTAAGACTGCAATCCAAATTGTATAGCTTGCTACAGATTTCCCACCATACCCCAAGACTCCCATTACACCTTTCAAAAAATACTGGGAAATATTATGACACACTAATACTAATACTGGGTGACTTACACTACCCCGCCATTAACTGGGAAAACTACTTGTGTACCAACATGTGTGCCCAACAGTTCTTGGAAGCCATAATTCCCAATGCCCTGGATTAAGCAACCCATAATCCCACCAGGGGCTGAAATATCCTAGACGTATTCATTACCAACATGGGAAATCAATGCTCAACACCTATGGTCACCCCATCAATGTTCAGGTCTGCCCATAAGCTAATCCCCCATAACATCCACATCTCTCCCCCACACCCCAGTAAGGAAACCTCCGTAACACACATCTCCAAGGCCAACGTCATGCTACACATGTCAGATGTGACTAACGTCATGACACCCATGTAAACAGGAACTGAAAGGATGACTGCTGAATCCTACATGAAGGCACTGTATGAGCACATCCACTTGTGCATGAATTGTGCCATCCAATATAGAACTAAGATGCTCCCCACCAAGAAAAGGAAGCCAATGTGGTGGCCCCCTGCCATAAACATAATGTACAACAAAAGGAAGAAACGGTTGCAGAAACAAAGGCATTTCCAGGATGCAAAATACTCCCTTACCAGCCACAGTAAAAAGCTGAGATCCCTTATAACATCCACCAAAGCTAGTTATAAACATAATATAGCCAAAGATGCCAAAGACAACTGCAAGCCGTTCTATAGCTATGTCAGGAATCGAAATAGAAATGCGCAGATCTGCTCTGAGCTACAACAGGATGGTATTAAATATACTGCTCCCAAGGATATTGCCAGTATCCTGGCAGATCGATTCAGTGCCAAATGCACCCTCGTGCCAACCCCAAAAGGTCCTATCTCAACACTGAAAGATTGCCAGATTCCGGTAATAATGGCCACACAGGTAAAAAACACACTTTCCAGAGCCAAGACAAAGCATCCATGGGACCAATCAACATCTCAGGCTGTGTACTACATGAACAACAAAATGAAATGGCACCTCAACTACGTGCCATGTCATATCATAGCCACACCTCAGGCTTCATGCTCACTATGTGGTGCACAGCTACAGTTATCCCAGTCCACAAGTGTGGATCCACCTTGGATCCTGGGAACTACAGCCCCAGCAGTATGACATGCCTGATCTGCAAGGCCATGGAATGTATTATTGTGGAAATTAAAACAAAGACATTGGCAACCTGCAAACACTGGACTCCAACCAGGATGAGTTTGGGAAGGGCCAATCATGTCACCTGAACTTGATTGACAACTTAGACTCAGTCTCCAGAGGTTGGCACAGCCTATCTGGACCTCACCAAGGCCTTCGACACCATCCCCCAGACTGGAATCATAGATAAATGTACCAAGCTGGCCATTAATCCCCATGTTACCCGATGGGCTGCCAACTGCTGTACTGACAGAACCCATACTATATATGTAGGTGACACCAACTCCAGCCCCAGACAAGTGACAGTAGGAGTACCTCAGGGTTCAGCCCTGGGACCACAATTGTTTGGCATCTACTGCTCTGGCGTACAGGCCAACACTAAGAGACTCTGGAAAACAAAGGTTGCAGATGACTGCACAATGGGAGCCAATATTGAATCCCCATATGATGTGGATATTCTACAGAAATGCCTGAGCCATGGCATCAATGCCAAGAAATGTATAGTAATCCTCTTTGGAAAGGGATTTGTGCCTGTGAAGTAAAACATAGGTGGCAGTACACTAAACACCTAAACTGTGATAAGAGATTTAGGGACACAGGTGGACAGTAGTCTCACCTTTGATAACCACGTCACCACAACAGTCAGGAAATCCACCTATGTGGCACACCTCATCACTAAGGGCTTTACATCCAGGAAAAAGGAGGCCATTGTCCCACTGTAGTCATCTCTCAGTAGACCTAGTACAGACTACAGTGGCCCATTAGGTATGTACCCCACAAGACATCTGCAACAACTAGAAAGGCTGAAAACATACCTCACTAAAAAAATCACAGGCCTACCCCAGATGCACTATGCTGACCATCTGAAAATCATCCAGCTATACTCTGTTACATATCGTGTACTCAGAGGTGATCACATTGGCTGTGGGTATGCACTTTCACACAGGTGTCTGTTACTCTGTGCTCTGACATGCCTGTAGAGCCTGCTATATCTGCATATACATGTGTATTCCCCCATAAGAAATGTAGGCCAGTGTTGTGGCAGTCTGCCTGTAGTTTGCACAGTGCTTTAGTACATGCCTAGCAGCTTAGTGTAATTATCCAGATGTACTGCTGCTGGGCCGCCATAATTATCATGTATGCCTTGCAAAACAGTGGGATTCTGTACAGATGTATGTCACTAACTAGTGGGTAGTATGTGGCCATGTGACCTCTGCACAACCAGTTATTATGTGTCAGGACAGACAGGAGTGTGTGAATGCATAAACTGTGTGGGGATATGTAGTCCAGTATTTACGTGATATACCCATTTACATGACTGTGGTGGTGGTTCTGTGGTAGCTTTGTCGCCTCACGGTAAGACGTTGTCCTGTTCGATTCTCAGCTAAAGCATCTTCTGATTGGAGATGTGTGTGAATGGGTGTACCTTCGTTGAAGGTTGTGCATCAGAGCTGGCAACGCGGCACGTAAAAATCTACTGCCAATAGTTAGCGGACTGGAGTTCCGCTGTGGCGACCCCTAACCGGGAAAAGCTGAAAGACACACAATGACCCATTTACATGACTGTTAACGTCCGCATTGTAAGGCTTGGTCCATATGTCTTGCACTAAGGGGATCTGTGTATACCTCTGGACTATCCACATTTACTGGTCATATCTCTGCTGTAGTCCACAGGACCATTACTGTGATATCAGTGGTACTGTACTATGATGACCTTAGGATGTCTGTCAGTAACTGATGGTGTACATGTCAATAGCAGATGTGACCTCCCACACAACATTTGTTACAGTAGCAACAGTCTACATATATACCTGCAATACATACATGACATCCGTTTGCACTAAAAGGTTGAGACTATTGGTGCTGAGGTATGACTCCACTCCATGTTCTGGACATATGGTAAATATATATATCTATATATATATATATATATATATATATATATATATATATATATATATATATATATGTATAGATATATACACATATACATATCCAAATACATACATGGATATACATATACATACATTTATATATATATATATATATATATATATATATATATATATATATATATATATATATATATATATATACACACACACACACACACACACACACACACACACACACACACACACACACACACACACACACACACATCTATATATGTCTACACATATACAGATATATAGATATATATATTCACATATAGCTTTATATATATATATATATATATATATATACATATATATATATATATATATATATATATATATATATATATATATATATATATATATATATGAGTCCCCTTCACATGGTCGACTATTCATAAAGTCGACTTTCATATGGCCAAGACAATATGATCCACTTTCAAAAAGCTGACCATGGTGAACTGCTATCTCCATACAGTGCAGAATAGGAACATTTCTTTCTTCCACACTGTAATGCTATCTCGGAGTTGGTGTATCTAAGGTACAGGGGGTGTGGGGGTGGAGCCCCCCATGTAAGGTGCAGGTGGACATAGCTCCCCTGCTAACAATTTAAGGTAAATGTTTGTTTTTTATGTGTTTTGTTTTCATAGTCAGCTTTTCAAAAGTCAAGCATATGGTCTCATCCATATGAAAATCGACTTTCTGAACAGTCGACCATGTAAAGTAGACCCATATATATATATATATATATATATATATATATATATATATATATATATATATATATATATATATACATATATATATATATACATATATATATATATATATACATATATATATATATATATATATATATATATATATTTATATTTATTTATTTATTGATATATACAGAGAGAACTATATATTGCCATATATATAATGCACTATACATATGTATAAAAAATACATTTATATGAATATATATGTGCATGTACATGTACACATATACCTACATATGTATATGTATATATCCATATCCTTGTCATGTGTAAACTTTACTGTTGTGTATACCTTCCCAGATGTCTCACACTGTATGTATCTGATATGTGTATATTTATATATAACAAAATGTGTGATGCAACAGTAATATCATTAACAAGTATTACACAACTGTAGAAGTCACAGCAATTGTTCAATACTATTCAATATGTGTACTGACAGATATATTGGAAAAACAACAGCTGTCTTCAGTTGTCATGGTGTAGTGGTTAACTGTTGTACAGGGTCCTGGGTTCAATACCTGCAAGGGCTGTTTATTTTGTTGCTGGGCAGAACAAGGGCTGCTGGATACAGGGTGGTTAAGGCAGTTTTGAGCAGCTTTAAGCACATTTGCACGGGTTTGTGTGAAGCTAAGCGGTGCCAAGGTATGGTTAAACTTACAGATGCTTACAGCATGTAGGTTTTGCTTACCAGTGCGTAAATGTGCTTAGCTGTTATATTGCAGCAATGCTGACACCTGCTAAGCATGGCTCACCCTGATAACCAGTGCTCACATTCCTGTCTGATAACATAGCAGGGTAATGACATCTGTAATAAGTGTATGTAATGCCATGTACATAACATGCTTCTATGTGTTGTCATTACAGTAGCAAGGGGTGTGAGTCTCCTGTCTGTGACACTTGAGTATATATGGCTTGTACAACACTCTTAGCAGTGTGAATATGTTACATACAAAGGTAGTATCCCAGGTTATATGCAGTCACACTGGCATGTAGTGTATCATTATGTTACTGCTGTTGACAGTGCTTTTTCAAGTATGAGTAGATTACTAATTGTAGTACTGGAAACAAACACCCCTGTATGAAAAGATGGACTCTGAGTCCTCACTGCTGTGTTCCTGGTGTGTGAGCTGTGTCTCATTAAATATTTCCTACTAGATAATGATCTGATGTGGAAAATAACCGTAGACTACTTTGTGTATAGCATGTGTCAGTGAGGGCTGCCATCAAGTAGTAATGGCATACCTATCATTGTCAGACATCTGTCAACACATTCATCCTAATGCATAGCAAGTTGGTGTGCTAATGTCTGTCAGTCTCTGTACAGATGTGTAGATGTCAGGTATCCATCTTGGATATGTACAATCTATGCTTGACTGACACTGACATGTCTGCCCAGCTGTGTTATAAATGCCACAGATAGGACTCAACACCCTGTATGCACCACATGCCATGCATACCTCAACTACACTACCACAGTCAACAGAACATGCTTGGGTACAGGTCTTCAAGACAGACCGTAACCATGTTATGTAATATATGTTGCATGCATGTCAACTGGAGCACCTCACCGGCCCTCTGCAGGAGGCACCCAGATGATTTTCTGATGCATGTCACTCTTGCCCTGAGGGTAACCACAGTGGTGTCTGTTGATAGATGGCCTGTTGGCACATGGCAGATGGCATGATACCACTGTACACACATCCCCTACACTTCCCATCTTTCCATGGACAATGGCCTGGTACACACCTATGCACACCTGCACCCCAGTGCTGACAAATGTGTATGTGTGCATTACTGAGAATATCAGTGTCTTTGTGTTTGTAGACCTGTAGTTGGGAATACCCTGAGGCCCTTCACACTCACCGCATCACCCATTACCATAGTTAGATGTGGCTACTGCTGTACCAGACATTACATGTACCTTATTACACTCCTCTCCATAAGGGCTACCTGGGCCTTGCAGTACCAGCACAACACTGTTGTACAAATAGGTTGATAGGCATGGGATACCCACTGAGTTCTGGCAAGTGTGTGTATGCGTGCATGTGTGTATATATGTAGGGTAAGCATTCCTAGGCCACATACTCCTATTACAATACACATTACCACACCATACTAGGGATAGTGATGTTGCTGCCCATAGGAGAGGCATGACAATGCATCCCCCTACTATGCCTGTGGCATGTACATTAGATGCATATCTCTGTAGTAGCACTCTTGGGATGGACAAGGGGTTGTATTGCAATACTGGTTAATATGTGATGGTGGGTATGTCAGAGTATCATCATGGGATCCAGTGCATACAATATCCACAGTGGGGTGTGGGTGCTGATTATACTGTCATTACACAGTACCCCTGGTACATGTTCCATGTACCACTGTATGGTGACCACTGTCGCCATCAATCATGCAGGTAACAGATAACACTATCTAGCCCAGTTATGCATGTGCTGTGTGCAACCTACCTGTAAAACAAAGTACACACTGACAAGGTAGTTAGCACTGATAGGCCCAGGTCTCTCAGATGTGACTGACTGTTATGTGTTTGTCAATGTGTATATGATGGTATGTCACACTATGTATTGTCCATATACAACCATTACATACTGTACATGCCTGGGGATGTTCTGCATGTAACATGGAACACACCTCATCTTAAAAGCTGTGTGGTGTATGCAATTAAAGCTACACACATCAGTAGCACTATATATCTAGGTAGGGGTCTAATCCCAATGTTGCCAAGTAAGAGTGTGCATGTATGTGGAGGGATGTACTTCAGGTTGCAGAATATACATGTCCCAGGGGGTCATCTGTGCAAGAACTACGTGGCATATGCTAACATGTCACAGGTATCATCCTGTGGACATACATCCCATCACAAATAATATTAGATGTGTAAATAACCTCTTCCCCACTGTATATGTGTGAGCGATACTGGGGTTGGTATATATAGCCAGGTGTGGCTGTTGTGGACATAGCCAACATCATTGCAGTTACTGTTGAGTGTATCCCCCCATGTAGCTGGCTGCAATACCGTACAGTTCATGTTAACAGGTTAGGTATTTGTCTATCACACTATCTGTGGTTCTACAGCATTTCTCACCCTCCAAAGGGTAGGGGTGTGCCACCCACACCAGCACACATATGTTTACCATGTTGAGGATTGCACTACATTGAGGAAGAGGACATATACCCTGCTGGTACCATCGTCAATAACATTAAACTATCAGATTGCTTATTCCACAATGTGTTGTTCTGCTTAGTCTGGCTTGGTGGAATTACATAGGCTACAATGGGTTCCTTGCATAGGTACATCCATCCATGTGTACTGTATTCTTTGTGTAGTGCATCGACACCAAAGCCTCTGTGTGTGTTATACACAAACATGTGGTGTGTACCACCCAGTGCAACTACCATTGTCCACCGTAGAAGGGCTGCTAACAGCAGCCACATGCACTCACCTGTATACACCACCCCCAGACCTATCGGCCAGGTGGCACAGGCAGTAACTGTTATAAAGACCTGTGACATGTATTCAGCTGTACCCAGGATATGGCACAGCCAAGGTGTCACCACAGTGCCATACCCCTTGTGAGATATGAGAGCAGACCATCCTCCTGCTGACACAGGGACACATACAACACTAACGGATAACGTTATGGAGACCACAATCATTCAGTGTTAATAACAGCTATAATGCATCATGGCTGGACAGCTACACTTCTTGACATGTAAGCATTAAACGTTACTGCTGACAACAATGTAGTACAGTCACCAAGTGCATCAGAACCATATTAGCCTGTCCCTGCATCGATGTTATGGATGACGGGGATGTGGCACAGGTATCATCATATGCACAGGGTGTATTGTTGGTTTGCCAGAGACCTAGGCTGGGCCATACGTTTGATGCCATGTGTGTGATTGAGGGGGTGAGGGGTTTTAATTACTGATACGGCCATGGTGATGTGGTGTGTGTGTAGGTATGGGTTTGCCACACACACATACACACACACACACACACACACACACACACACACACACACACACACACACACACACACACACACCCTGACATTCCACCATAATACTTACCTATCCCTGAGTTTACAGACTGTCCCAAGTTTATTCTCTTAAGTTCCCCATCCTGCATCACACTTGGAAACTTACACTCATTAATACCAATCATTAATGTATCATTCTTCTAATTGCCTAGACAAGTGATCACAAAACATGACCTGTTACTCCATTACCTCTTTGACTTGATTGGAGTTGGTGTTACAAGGCTTCACTGCTGTCATCCAGTGTTCACCCTGGGTTTGTCCAGACATCGTGAGCATGGCCCCCATATGTTAGGGGCTACTACAGTCATTCAATAATGTCATACACTGGAGTGACATACATAACTATTGCTCAGTAGATGCAAGATCTGTTGCTCTATTAACTTATCATGTAGACAACAGTACTATTTGGATACACTCACTGGAGTTGTCTAGTAATTCCCTAATGCATCTGTAGTGCTGCATGCATGGGTATTCTTTAATCTTTCTGCTGATTGCAATTATAACAGTGTAACTGGTGTCTAGTTTCCCTCCCAATGCATGTTCCATGCTACAGACCTTATTATACTATCAGCTGTCCTGAGATTGCATATCAGACAAGTATTCCTGGTGTCTCATGTGTCAGTCCATGTCCATGTACTGCATGATTTCAAAGGGAAGTTGAGATGTCTGAACAACCCCACAATCACACATATGCATAAATCGACACACACACATACATCCTACATACATAACCACCCTCCACTCCACCAGATTGCACTTACAGACAAAATAACCCCCCCCCCGCACACATACACACTTGCAGGTATGGTTGCATGAAGATATTGCACAAAGACCTCCCATTACCCCTCTATCAACATGCATAACATATGGTACTCAACAGCATGCAGTGCAGCTATAGCCAATCCATGCTAGCAACAGTATACATGTGCGTGATGCATGGACTGTGTTAGTAGGTGATGCCCCTTTCCCCTGGAAAACACTGCACCCATGCACACAGTATTGCTGTGCACCTGTTCAGCACCCTGCCATGTACTGTGCGCCATACCTCACAGGTGTACACACCATTGCTGAATGAGTATTGCTGTGTCAGTTATGTCTGCTATGCTGCTCACAGCCCCTATGTGTTTGTCCAACACATACCTGGGATGATATGTGGACAGATGTCATTTGTGAATGCCTGATGTCTGATTTACAGATGTCATCATCAGCAGTGCATGTATGGCCAATACGATACAATTATACTGACAACCTTCAAACCTTACTGATGCTATGGGGAGTGTAAACACCCTTATTGATATGATGCCCTCTTCCTCGATATGCCATGGGACAACATTACTGCATATGTTAACATTACATGAGCCTGCTATGTGACATATGACCTATACAATCAAATGCAGTGTCAAATAAATGTGTTAGTTGTGCTGATGTTGATTGAGAGGCATACACTTCGTGGGTGCATATGTGTGCACGGCCTTATCATGATGGTTTGTTTCATCTACTGTTAAGTGTACTACAGCAGTCACTATTCCTGGCAGGGGTATACTAACACGGGCCATCTGCATTTGCTAGTATTTGGTCAGTCTGCCCTACACATGTCCCCCTACTCTGCATGATTGCAAGGTCAACTCATGTGCACATACCTTGGAGTTCACACACTGCCGTCACTATTGTTGTGGAGTCAGGGTTATATCTGCTACAGTTCCTGACACTGTGTGCAGATACAGTCATTTGTACCATCCTTTGGATCCCTGTTGCAGTGCACTGTTGTGTCATGATGACACCCCCTCCCCACATTCAGTCTTTTTGCAGATGCTTGACAACTATGGCCTACACATGTGAGTCAGTTTGCAGTGTCCCAAACACTGAACACCACATGTAACAGCCTAGTCCCAGCTAATGAATGACAAACATACAAGTGTATACTGGCACTGTCACGGTACAGATGGGGATGGTGGGCCTGAGGTAGGGTGAGGTGTTGGTTGTACAGCACATGTATCTTACTTGATACTGCCTGTAGGTTTCCAACATGGTCTTGGTACACCAGAACACATTGCAACACATGCATTTTGGGGACCTTTTCTGTTATGCATACACTACCTGTAGAGAGGCCTGGCTTTTGTTTCCCATGGTACAACTGTCCCATCTGATTACCCTAACCCATGGGCCACATGTTTGCAGAGTCCAGGCAATTGCTGACATGAGTACTACACAGCTAATACTTGCTAGACATTCCTGCAACTCCCTCAGTGTTGTGGCATGTTACTAGGCAGCCTGCATGACCGGTTTGCTACATGTGACATCATCTGTCTTGGATGGCCATCTGTTTATTTCCTACATTATTCCTGTCCCATATATCCTCGCCACATACATGACTGTCCACACTGTTTGCCATGGTATATGCAATGGTGAGGAATGGCTACATGTCCAACTCCTGGATGCTACCTGTTGGGTATGGGGTCCACACGATGGCATGTAAGATGTGTGCAAGTCGCGGGTGCCTCTATTGCAGGTAAGTGGGCACATTTGATGGCCAAACGTGTTGGATAGCAGACCATTTCTTGGCATGACACTGGGGATGTGTACTTGCTGGAAGGTGCATTTCCATGACAAATGCATGCGGTCAGTACCTCAACAGCTGCTTCCACTATATTTTATCTGGAGTGTGTAGACACATATGCTTCCAGTGTTTGTAAAGGTATGTATTACCCATATTTGCTGTCCTAACATATGATTCCATATTACACACTCGTTGCTCATGTTAGGACTACATTGCAGGTTGTAATGGGTTGTGGACTGCAGTATTGTGATATGATGTAGTGTAGATCTGTAACAGTTGCCATTGTAGTACTAGTATATACACTGTTGTAGCACTGTATAAGGGTGATGTTTCACACATGTCCCTACTGTAGGCCATTTGTTCCACCATTATGTTCATCTCTGTGCACCTATTTTGCAATGACAGGATGTTAGTTATATTGCAGGAGTGTGACATACCCTTCAGATACAACATTATGGTGACCACTGTGATGCAGTGCAGTTAACAGCAACAATAAATGAGCATGTATGGCATGCATTATGGGTAGGTGTGTTAAATGTGTGCATGGAATATACCATGGCCATAACATGACCAGTGTATTGGCAAACCTGAACAAACACCATACTCACCAGCTATAGGCTGCTGCCCTGGAGGTATACCAGAGGAACCTACATAAGTGTGTGAGAGATGTGATTTCAGTAGCCACAGCTGTGGCATTCGTATAAGGTGGGTGCAGCATTACAGTATGTCAACAATACAAGCCTACAATACTACAGATTATGCACATCTGTTTATTACTACTACACAGCAACAGACTATATATATGTCATCTCACATATGCATGATCTAACTGTACAGATGCAGATGGATATGCAAAAGTGGTCTACTGATGTACCCTGTGGCCTTACCTGCATGTTCCTCTGCCATTGTGTGGGCAGCAGCCACCTCCACTATGCTGTCAGCCAGGTGTTGTGTGTGTGGGTGGGCAGGTGCCGTGAGGCTGTCAAGGAGCTCCTCAACATGTGTCACGGGGTTGGATGGCATGACTTCACCCTGTTGCAAGTTGATCCCCCTGACTGCAGTAGCATGCCGACTGGCATTGCAAAGTAGGTCTGTGCAACTATGCTGGACCTGCTCA
The DNA here is from genome assembly GCF_019279795.1 of Protopterus annectens. Classification (NCBI taxonomy): domain Eukaryota; kingdom Metazoa; phylum Chordata; order Ceratodontiformes; family Protopteridae; genus Protopterus; species Protopterus annectens. The sequence goes on along the minus strand of NC_056728.1, from coordinate 605,921,231 downwards.
TAACTGTGGTTATGCAAGCTGACATCATTTACCCTGTGGACAAGATTGTTCCACAGGGTGGTCCGCTGTTGCTGCTCATGGGCTGTTCGGCCAAACAACACCTGGTAGTGCTGCACCAGGTGTGAGATGATGACATCATTCTCCTCCGCTGTTTAAATTGAAGCCTCTCCCTGAACATCTTGCCTGAAAGATATAAAGAAGGAAACAGGTCTGAGGAACTCATACAGCAAGATTATCATAGCTTTTAATACACATCTCTGTCTCCCCACACCATATCTGCAACAACAATCTGATCACACAACTCAACAGGTATGTCTACAGAATACCTACCAATGGGACATATATCATATTGTACAACACTTTGTGCTATGTGTTTGTAGTCATGTTCCCTGTGGGGATACTATCATTGGTGGCCTGTTATGGACAATGTCATCTGCATGCCATTTTAAGGGCCACTATGGTTCCATATATGCATGTGGTCTGTTTCCTATGTGATTGCTGCACATCTGTTGTTTTGTGTTATTGGGGATATCTATGCATGCTGTTGAACATGATCAGGGAATTTGTGAACTATTACTACCCACATATGTTCTATAACAGTGACACAATAGCATGTTTAGGGAACAGTTGCCAGCAGAACCATCTCTCCTACCTCATCTGGCCATGTTACCAGGCCACATCACATGTGGGACCCACCCTGGGGCCTCCTCGTCTACTGGTCCTGCACTACCTTCAGGTGGAACCACCTCAGGGGACAGTGTTCACCCCCCCCCCCCCGGGAGCACACACAGACATGATCCTGTCATCTGAGGTCAGGCCCAGGGTCTGATGCATAGGGAGCTCTACAGAGACTGCGTAGAGAGCTCCACAGAGACTTGGAGATGTGCTACAGCACCTTCAGGCCCACAGTACACACTCACAGGGTCCGCATGCTCCTCCTGCTCAGCCTCCAGCCCAGGCACCTTCAGGGCCGTGAAGCTGATGTTGTGACTCACCATGGGTGGGGGCCTTGGTCCCATTGTTTCCATGTGGGGGCTCATGGGGCTTCCACATCGCAGACAACACTCCCCATCCAGGGTGTTTACCCACCACATAGGTTCATAGGTAGGTATTAGGCTCTCTGCCCGAAAGCATTTATAAGCCTAGCCAGAATGTGTTGGCTTTCACCACCCCCTTAAATTAGTTCCCTGTGCCTCTGTCCAGCAGAGCCACTGAAGTGATCCTGGGGTAAACTTTTTTTCCTATCCACTCATCAAGGTTTCTTTTGAAGAGTGTTAGTGAAGAGTTCTGCCTAATGTAGATTGGAATCTTGTTCCAAAGCATGGGAAATCTCTGGGACAGGAATCTATCCCTCCAGCGCATCCTATTTATTGTTATGGTGAGGTTTAGATCCCTAGAGTGTGTGGCTCAAGGGGATAAGGTTTTCTTTAGGTGGAGCATGCCCATCAATTCTGGGTTGGACATGGCTTTGTATGCCAGGCAGAGGTCACCTCTGAGTAGGTGGCATGCAACCGAGTACAGCTGGAGTTTCTTCAGTCGAGCTACATAAGGCATCTGTTTGAGGCCAGTGATTCTCTTGGTGAGGTACTTCTGTGATCCTTCCAGCTGTTGCAGGTGTCTTGTAAGGTATATCCCAAATGGGGGGGGGTTGTACTCTATGATGGGTCTGATGTGATAAGTAGAGGGGAACAATGACATCTTTGGATCTGGATGCGAACCCTTTTGTGATTAGGAGGGCCATGTAGAAGGATTTTCTAACCACTTTGGCAATGTGATTATCAAAGGTGAGATTACTATCTACGTGGGTCCCCAGATCCCTTATTATTATCTTCCATATTTAGGGGACTACCACCTATGAGGTAGTTTGTGGGTACTTTGTTTTTTCCAAAGGGGATGACTATGCACTTTTCGGCATTTAGCTTGAGGCCATAATTTTGACACCAGGTATCCATCTCAGTGAGGCCCTTTTGGAGGATGTCTGTGTCAGCCAGAGAATCAATTTATATTCCTAGTTTGCAATCGTCTGTGAACTTGGTCAGTCATAGTCCTACTGTGCTTGCCTGTACCTCTGAGAAGTATATGACGAACAGGAGGGGTCCTAGGACTGAGCCCTGGGGAACGCCACTTGTAACCAGTTTAGAGTCGGACCTAGATCCCGCAACTCTCACCATGTGGGTTCTGTCCGTGAGCCAGCTGGCAACCCATCTTGTAATGTAGGGGTTTATGTTCAGGCTGGTGAGCTTGCCTATAATACCTGAATGGGGAATGGTATCAAAGGCCTTAGCGAGGTCTAGGTAGGCAGTGTGTACCACCTATCCCTCGTCTATAGCCTTGGTAACTGTCTCAAAGAAGTCCACCATGTTTAGGAGGCATAATCTGCCCTTAACAAAGCCAAACAGGGTAGGGTCCAGTGTTTGGAGGTTCCCAAAGTCTCTGTTAATGAGTTCCATGATGATGCTCTCTATAACCTTGCAGACCAAGCTAGTCAGGCTTAGAGGGTAATAGTTCCCAGAATCTGTTGTGGCTCCACCTTTGTGGAGCAGAATAACCATTGCTGTGCACCTCTCTATGGGTATGTAGCCTGTGGAGAGGCTGAGTTTGAACAGTGTGTTTAGGGAAAGGGTTAGCCCATCTTTGAGCTTGTATAAGACACAGCCTGGGACACTGTCTGGTCCCATTGATGCTGTGTTTTTGGCTTTGAAGAGGGCTGTTTTAACCTGAGTGTCTGTGATTTCAGGGACTCTGTATTCTTCTGGTATGGTTATGGACCCTTTTGGGGGTGAGAGGGGGTGAAGTTTGCACTGAACCTGTCTGCCAGGTTGTTGGCAATATCGGTTTAGTGTATTTTGTGCAATTATGCACTAACTCTGAGCAGATCTGAGCATTGCTACTTAGATTCTTGACATAGCTAAACAATGCCTTGTCGTTATCTTTGGAGTCCTTGGCAATTTTTCTTTCAAAGCTCACCTTGGATGATATTATGAGGGATCGTAGTTTCTTGCTGATACTGATCAGGGATGTCTTCCCTTCTTGGGATTTTAATCATTTCTGTACTAGTTTCCTCCTTCTATTGTATAGCTTGTTTATGGCAGGAGTCCACCAGACTGGTTTCCTTTTCTTGGCTTTCCTTTTCTATATGACATGTGTCATATACCGCCCCTGTAGGCCCAACCCACCTCCACATATATACCTGCAATCCTTCCCCAAATTCCCAGTCCCACCTTCACAAACAAGGGTAATGTGTTCCCAACATGGGGTTCACACCTGACATAACCATCCAGTTTGCACACATTTACTACTGTAAATATATGTGTGTATTGATATGTGTGATGTTCCCTCACACATATCATGCAGCACTGTCATGCAAAAGTAGGGGGACATGTATTTATATACTTGTTTGTGTGTGTGTGTGTGTGTGTGTGTGTGTGTGTGTGTGTGTGTGTGTGTATATATATATATATATATATATATATATATATATATATATATATATATATATATATATATATCCATACAGGTGTCTGTATATCTGTACATACATGTATATATATATATATATATATATATATATATATATATATAACCAAAACACCCAGGCGATAGACCAAAAACAAAAATGAAAACAAATCCCAGAGTACACCCAATCACTAATCACCAGTCAGAGCCGCAATCCAACCGGCAAGTGAACTATGAAGACGTGGCTGAATCCAGAAAGTAATGCAAGCTGTTTACTCAACTAATCCGCAGTTGATCCAAGCATGCACGTTAACACTATATATGTTGACGCTGTGTTAAACAAGTCCAAAAATCCTAGGCATATATCCAATAAGGCTTGTAGTAAATAAAATGCGTTGTTACCCAATTCCACAAAGTAATCGAATCACAAAATCATAAAAAGACCTTTTATTCAGAAGCTTTCACGGTTCAATGCACCGCTTCATCAGACAAACACTAACAACTTAATCCCATCTTAAATATCTAATATCAAATAAGCACATGATTTCAGAGACCTATCATGTAGAATTAACATCACGTTCGAAATTCAAAACTTTTAAAACTTTGCTGGCTTCCTGTGACGCTCCGGATGGTGCGTCCATTTCTCAGCAACATGATCATACTGTTCAGTTGCCATAGCAACTGAGTAAAATAAAACATTAAAACATTCTTCCTAGTATTAAATAAAATCAATTCAATTCATAGCAGCAATTATCATAAAGAACCGTTGTATATGAGTTGCATATGATTATGCTTTATTGCCATAATCCAAACCCTCCGGTTCAGGACATTCTCGCATGAATGCCGGTCATTAGTGAGGGAAAAAAGTGCGCTGTGCAAGTCAAGCGCTGAAGAATGACTATGTGACTGCAATACACTGGGGAACAGATGCATGACACTACGAGTGGTAGGTCTGTGCCTATCATGTTGGTATGTATGGTGTGGAATGCGTGAGAACTGGTTTGTAAAATGGGCTGAGAATGCATATGCTTGTTGCCATAATCCAGACGCTCCGGTTCTCACATGAATGCCGATCATATGTAAGGGAAAAAGTGCGCTGTGCAAGTCAAGCGCTGAAGAATGACTATATGACTAAAATACACTGGGGAACAGATACATGACACCACGGGTGGTGCATGGGCATATATATGGGTGACAAGGTGCACTGATATGTATAGGCACCAGAGAGATCTGTGCCTACCATGGTTGTGTGAAACGCGTGGGGACTAATTTGATGGTCTGTAAAGTGGGGTGAGAATGCATGGAAAGATAAAGGTGGGAAACTGGGGGAAAATGATGTGATGGTGGAACTACCGCAGACTTCTGTTCTTGAGAAAGAACTTTGAAATGTGGCAATTGTCCACAATGTCCTTACGTCGACGAATCACATTACTTCAAACACCCTGTGAGTGGAAGATTATGGGAGCTACGCACGAATGCAACTTGCATGAGCCGCAACGTAGTGTATGTGGCACATTGCAACACTTGTTTTCAATTCTATGTTGGCAAATCGAACCGCTCGCTGAGAGAGCGGATCAGGGACCATTACTATTGTCTTCAGAGACAGGATTCCAGCAGTGCTCTGGCCAAGCATATGCTTGAACATGGATCAGATCATCGCTTCTTGTTTCAAGTTCTCCATGTAGAAACAATGTCCATACGCATGGGAGACATATGTGCCAGGACTGAAGAGGTCGAGCTGCGTTGGATATTGAGACTTGGAGCCCATAGAGGTTTGGGCCTCAATGACACTGTTTCATTGAAACCTTATCTCAAGAACAGAAGTCTGCGGTAGTTCCACCATCACATTATTTTCCCCGAGTTTCCCACCTTTATCTTTCCATGCATTCTCACCCCACTTTACAGACCATCAAATTAGTCACCACGCGTTTTATACAACCATGGTAGGCACAGATTTCTCTGGTGCCTATACATATCAGTGCACCTTGTCACCCATATATATGCCCATGCACCACCCGTGGTGTCATGTATCTGTTCCCCAGTGTATTTTAGTCATACAGTCATTTCTCAGCGCTTGACTTGCATAGCGCACTTTTTATCACACATGAATGGTATTCATGTGGGAACCGGAGCGTTTGGATTATGGCAACAAGCATATGCAATCTTAGTCCATTTTACATACCAGCTCTCACGCATTCCACACCATACATACCAACATGATAGGCACAGACCTACTACTCGTAGTGTCATGTATCTGTTCCCCAGTGTATTGCAGTCACATAGTCATTCTTTAGCGCTTGACTTGCACAGCGCATTTTTTCCCTCACAAATGATCGGCATTCATGCGAGAATGTCTTGAACCGGAGGGTTTGGATTATGGCAACAAAGCATAATCATATGCAACTCATGTACAACGGTTTTTTATGATAATTGCTGCTATGAATTGAATTGATTTTATTTAATACTAAGAAGAATGTTTTAATGTTTTATTTTACTCAGTTGCTATGGCAACTGAACAGCATGATCATGTTGCTGAGAAATGGACGCACCATCCGGAGCGTCACAGGAAGCCAGCAAAGTTTTAAAAGTTTTGAATTTCGAACGTGATGTTAATTCTACATGATAGGTCTTTGAAATCATGTGCTTATTTGATATTAGATATTTAAGATGGGATTAAGTTGTTAGTGTTTGTCTGATGAAGCGGTGCATTGAACCGTGAAAGCGCTTACGAATAAAAGGTCTCTTTTATGATTTTGTGATTCGATTACTTTGTGGAATTGGGTAACAACGCATTTTATTTACTACAAGCCTTATTGGATATATGCCTAGGATTTTTGGACTTGTTTAACACAGCGTCAACATATATAGTGTTAACGTGCATGCTTGGATCAACTGCGGATTAGTTGAGTAAACAGCTTGCATTACTTTCTGGATTCAGCCACGTCTTCATAGTTCACTTGCCGGTTGGATTGCGGCTCTGACTGGTGATTAGTGATTGGGTGTACTCTGGGATTTGCTTTCATATATATATATATATATATATATATATATATATATATATATATATAAATATGGATTCACTTCATAACACTGAAATATCAAAACACTGAAACTCAAAACACTGAAACGAAAACACTGAAACTTCAAAATCTTGAAAACTCAAAACAATGAAACTCAAAACACTGAAATTCAAAACACTGAAACTCAAAACACTGAAAACACATATCATACATATACTGAGTTTAAACAACATAAATCATAGCACTTTCCACCAGGTGTAAGCAGGGGGGCAAATCCCCCTGCACCCCCCATGTGGAGGGCTGTGCCCCTTACACCCCTTGCTACTTACATATATCAGCTCCAAGATTGCACTTCACTACACTAAGTGCAATCTTGGAGTTGATATATTTAAGTAGCAGGGGGTGTGGGGGGCATAGCCCCCCCACATGGGGGGTCCAGGGGGCTTGCCCCTTTGCTTACACTTGGTGGAAAGTGCTATGATTTAGGTTGTTTAAATTCAGGATATGTATGATATGTGTTTTCAGTGTTTTGAGTTTCAGTGTTTTGAGTTTTCAGCGTTTTGAAGTTTCAGTGTTTTGGTCTTCTATATTGTGAAGTTTTCTGATTGTCACTGTTTTGAGATTTCAGTGTTATGAAGTGAATCCATAAATATATATATACGGGGTGCATTCAGACATCAGGTCCACACTCTCTAACTCTCCTTCCTGCACAGCTGCACTGTTCTGTCTTGCTACAACACAGACCGGTGCCACATGTGGACACAGCCTAACATTAGGGGGGTATATATAGGGACAGATTGTAAGTAAGCCTATTACACAACTGTGACATTTCTGCATGCTGCATAACATAACATGACTGCCCTGCAAGTGGTGGGCTCTGGAACCCACGTGTCCATCATAATGGCATTACTTCCACCACCAGCTATTTAACACACTAATATACATGTCTTGAGGTACAGAACACACACTATGACGGCTTACATCTTGTCATTCAGTGCTGATCTGCACAGTTGACAGGTATGGCCCACTGCCCACAGGGACAGACACTATTGTCCATAGCAGTTGTTCAGCTGGATATCATTACAACAACAACACCTGATGACACATATAAATCATTCCACATCATCTATCCCATTATTATGGACCAATTACTACATTCAGTTACATGCATATACACGTCACATACCTGTGTTGCATTTGTATTTGCTTTTTTTTTTTTTTTTTGCTTTCACTCTCTCTCTCTAGCTCGATCTCTCTCCAGTAAATGGATTGAGCTGCTTTGAAGATTGCAGCATGGATTTTGTAGGTGGTGCACATGATCAGGTGATGGCCTCTGCATCAGTCAATGTCCGTCACTTGCTACCTGCATGCAGCATGCTGTGTAGTACTTCTAGTTACCACTGTTATGGCAACCCACTACTATAAATTCTTATATCATGTGTGCATGGTCCCTTTACCTTTTCTGTATGGAGGACATCCTTCCTGTGTGTGTGGGCAGCAGTATTACAGACAGCAGGTAGCAATACCTCTCACAAGAGGACTTGCCGACTTAGGCCAGCCACATATTTGTGTAAGGTTCCAGACCTACAGACAGTGTGAGTAGTTTTGTTATATGCATTGTATAGCACCAGTGTTGCAGGGTTTGCATATACATACATACTAGTTTAACATGGAATGCAGTCTGTCTGCATAGCTCTCAACTGTGGGCGTATCCACATGATGGCCAGAGGAGTGCCTGTTATGTTTTGTCTGTCCACCACACAGGTCTTGTGTCAGATATCTCACTGACATTATGTCTGTTAAGTGCTATCAGTACATGGCTACATCCATTTGTATTTCTGACTTCATATTCCTGACTAACAGTATGTTGCAGACTATCCTGTAACACCAGCAACTTTCTCAGTGTATAACACTATTTCAAATATGGCCTTGTGTTCCGGCCTCTGTCCTCCACCTATATACCAGGCTTTGTCCATATGACATGCAGTAAGAGGTTGTTATGTAGTGGCCTGTGATTATGTCATGCTGCCATTCCTACCATCATTCCAGTGCTGTTGTGGTCCCCACACATACTGTGGGGTAGGGTCCATATATATATGTGGGCTACAGCTGCACAAAACATGTGTGCCCTTCTGCAGTCCAGAGGTCAGTGTATGTAACATTGTTATATGCCCCTGTAAGTCAGTCTATGGGAGAGGGGGATGCACCATATATAACCTAGGCTGTTACAACATGGGAGGTATATTGGTAGTAAGCCACCTTAAGGTATATAGCTGTACATTTTCATACATTTCACCTTGGGAACATTGGTGGCATAGTGCTTCCTGTCGTACAGACTGTTCTGTTTGTCAGTGGGATAGTGATGTTTTCAGTTAAGCATTGTTATATAACAGATACATCCTCATTTTGGAAACTTAATTCTTTTCCCCCTATGGGTTGAGTACAGGGTGTAATTTGAGGCTGCTGAACTATACATCTGCATTAGTTACTGTTGATTGAATGTTATCCTCTGGCCCAGTCTTTCTTTACTGTTGTACTACTTGAAGGCCTTGGCCTGGACAGCAACATATGTTATGCTTTTGGATTACTGTATAAAATGATCTGCATTGCATTACCTTACAGCTATATGACATGGCATCAACTGTAATAGTACACAAATGAACATTTCTTATGTATGCAAACCTATGTGTGGTGTCATATCCTTTGACTTGTCTGTAGGAATATGTCATGCAACAATTTTCTTTTGCATGAGTGAATCATATACTATCCATATAAAAAGGTGGCAACTGTAGGAATACTGGCTGTTCAATATGCTGTGCACCCAGCAAATATGTATCTTCCTATACATATCTATATTTAGTAATATATGTATATGTGTATTTACATATATATCTATATATATATTTATATATAATATATATATATATATATATATATATATATATATATATATATATATATATATATATATATATACATGCGTATATGTATCTTTGGAATGTTTATTGCTTCCACATTTTACATTCCCTATGGTAGCCAGACTGTTCTGCATGATGTGTTATTGATACCATCCTGACATCATACAGATGGGATGGATTAATGTTAACATCTTGTGGCCATGTTGTGTAGGGTCCTGCATATGGGACTTGCAACATTTGGTATTATATTGCAGGGCAGATCTGTTTGGCTGTGGGGAAGGGGGTGATATCAATACTTACAAGAGGTATTTAGCTTGGGCCCCCTCACCCCCATTAATGGTGCCTTTGGTCATATATGTATTTGTTATGTTCTCTTTTATATCTGTAGATATATGCCTGTATACACACACACACATTAAATATATATATCAATATATACATATATATATATATATATATATATATATATATATATATATATATATATATATATATATATAGACATATATGTAGACATATATATCTATAGATATATATATATATATATATATATATATATATATATATATATATATTATATATATACATATACATATCTATATATATATATCTATATATATATATATATATATATATATATATATATATATATATATATACACACACACACACACACACACACACACACACACACACACACACACACACACACACACACACACACACATCTACATGTATAAATACATTTCCTGCACTGTTGAATGACTGTGTTGGATGATATGTTTGTGAAAACCTCAGGGTTATGTATATCTGACATGGCATATTAGTAAATCACTTTGGCTATTTTAAATAATTTTGACTTTGGTGCAGGGTCTTGCGTTCAAGCCTTGCAAAGGCTGTTTATTTTGTTACAGGGCAGAACAAGGGCCATTGGATACAGAGTGATTAAGGCACTTTTAAGCAGTTGTAAGCGGGTTTGCATGGGTTTGCACAAAGATAAGCACTGCTACCTCCTGGTTACAGTTTCGTATACTCAGTTAGCTTCTAAATTGCTTAACCTGCGTATTCATTGCAAACAAGCTTAAATCCACTTACTGCTGCTTAAAAGTGCCTACTCCCTCTTACCCCCATGCTAATTTCTTTAAAAGAAAAGAAAAAGGGTTAATAGGAGAGTGGTGAAAAAGGGGCACAAAGAGGGAAAGACAGTGGGTAAAATAGCTGGGGGTGTGCAGGACAGCTGTAGGGAAGTTCCATAGCTGCCCATTTTTTCTACAGCAATAGCTGTGCATGTACACTGATTTGGAGGTAGATTTGGATAGTCATACCCCTGAGAGAGGAGTGAGGAGAACAATAATATATTGTGAAGCAAATTAGACCAGATTACATGTGTCCAGTGGACATGTGTGCGAAATGGACAGCTATGTATCGGGTGAGTTTTTTCTTTGGGAACAGATTGCCCTTTTTTTTAAGGTGAGAGTGGGATGTTGGGGAGGGATAGTAGGTATATTTGGGGAGGTAGGTTGGGTAGGATAACAGACAAGACAGACAAGACAGCATACAGCAGCAGTATATGACACATGTTTGGGTAAACACCTTGGATGGGGAGGGGTGTTATGAAGTCGGTAGCCCATGAGCCCCCTACTAGAAACAGTGGGACTGAGGTCTCCATCCGTGGACAGTCACCAATGCACCTTCACGGCCCCAAAGGTGGCTGTGCTGGGGCTGAGTAGGAGGGGCAGGCTGACCCTCTAGTTGCGCCACATGGTCCTCAAGCTGGTGTAGCAGATCTCCAAGCTCCCTGCAGAGCTTGCATTGCACCAGACCCCGGACCTGATGACAGGTGACAATATCCTGTCAAACAAAAACAACACAAACTAGTAAATCCAAAGGAAAGGCAAAATGATAATATTCCCACACAATTTAATGTTAGCGCTTCCGTACAGAAAATTACATGCACTTCTTCAGATGACAGTATCCTGTCTGCATCAGCTCCCGGTGGGGGGGGGTTTGAGCCCCATCTCCTGAGGTGGTTCCACCCAAAGGTGGTGCAGGACCAGTGGATGAGGAGGTCCCAGGGTGGGCCCCAGGCATGCTGGTGCCCGGTGCCATGGTCAGATGAGGTGGGAGAGGTGGGTCCACTGGGACCTGCCTTCCTAAACATGCTACGGTGTTTCAGTTTTAAAGCATATGTGGGTTAGTAATAGTCAACACATTCCAGGATTAGGTATAACAGCATGCATAGATATTACCATTTACCTGAAACACCAGATATGGAACAGTTGCATAGCAAACAGAACACATGCATATATGGAAACACAGTGGCCATTACAACAGCATGCAGGTACATTGATGGCAGCATGCCACTAATGTGGCAGTATATCTGGACATTCTGCATTGATCTTTGCTGTTGGGGGTATGCAACCCCCTATGAGCAGTCTAACTCATTGTAATTGCCAATTGGCAGTTCTTGACTGCAGGGGTGTGTATATTGTGAGAGCTCTGCTCTCAGACACACCCCCTGCCCTCACCAGTGACTACATACTCAGTTTGTATTACAGATATGTTCAATGACTGCATAGCATATGGTTGCATGTTCTCTTGTCTTAGTGGTCAACATATAGCCAGGTGTGTAAGTGATAAGAAGGCCAAATATGGCCAAGAAAGAGAAGGCAAACATGAAAGAATGATAATACCCATTTGTGTCATTGTTAAAATGCATGATATTGTTCATGGCAGCTAGACAGCTGTACTGTCAAATTACTTTTTGTCAGTTAAACAATTGGCTAGTGACCAACAACAGGAATAATAGCTGTAGTGTGAGAATTGCCTTTGTTTCTTAAGCAATGTTAAGCCTTTGAGACTGCATCATATATTGCTACTGAGTCCATGATACATTTTAAAAGGAGCACTTCAGTCTTAATATGCTAAATAAACTATTTAAATTGATAACTATTTAATATTTAAATCATAATATTCCCAACAAGTGAAATGCTTTATGGGAATTACTTTGCTATACCTGCTTATACAGAAACACAAGTGTAGCTACAGACTTCCTGAACATTGTCCCTCAGAGAACAAATGTTGCTCAGTAGACAGTAACAGAAATATGCTAATTGCATCAAATCCAAACATTGTACACAACTGGTTTCATTCGTTCAGCACAAGATCCTCTCAGTACTTTCTCAGTTTTTCAATTTAAGAATTTAAGTGTTCTGATTTAAAGAAAATGGTGTACTATGTTTCCATATTTAGTATCACCCTTCATCTAGTAAGAACTCTAATGTAAGAAGCACTAAAACCAAACTGCTCTCTACTAGTACCTGGAAAAAAGTACTTATGTTAGCTTTATGCTTATTATTTTTTTAAGTATGTCTTACAGTACTTTTTCAGACTCTTCTTGTGACTACACATAACTTGCATCTTCTGTTAATGTTCCTTTGCTTAAATTTGCCATGCTTGCTCTCTAAAATAACATGCTGCCCTATGACAGGGTAAAGTGGAACTAATGCGACATAGCATAAGCCTGAAAATCTCTTGGGAGCACATCAGTATAGTCATTGCTAGGAGTCAGGCAATAATGTATTAATTTTTAATCTAATAAGATTTTTAAACACATACATTCCAATTTTTGCAGTGTGATAATAGCCGTATTGCTTTGCTGCACATAGATTTGGTTAATAACATGAAAATACAATAACCCATCTATAATCCATCCATTTTTATTATCCCAGTAGTTAGGAACAACATCAAATGCAAATTAAAGAAAGATTATAAGCCAGTGAAAATATTTTCACAATTTAAGAGCTCCCAAACAAAGAAAATTAATTTCACAAGCACAAGGTAAGTTTAGCAGTTGAATCATTTTTTGTCTGATAAATATAACAAAAGTTTAATAGTATAAAGGAAGAGAAAGCATTTTGAAATCATATTTTATAAAACAAAGAAAACATTGTTATACCTACTTGAAAAAAGCACAGAAAAAGTAGTACTTATGCTATTTGGAACAATTATCATTCAGACTGTAAATTTGGAAAGGCATGTTATTGTGGCAGTTAGAGTAAACAAATTTTGTTGCCATACACAATCATTAATCGGAGTGTATCCAATAAACAATAGTTTATCTAAGCTTTATTATTAAATTAATCATTCCCATGCTATGAAACAGCAATGATTCGTGTTATTTTTTTCTTTCTTTCTTATTTATGATTTATTTTTTTGCTTTCTTATCCCAGGTCTGGTTTTATAATGTAGGATGGCATGCAATGGCTTCATTCATAAATGTTGCAAATAATGCAATATTGCGTGGCAATTTACCCACTGGTAAAGTTCCAGCAGATTATGGCATTACTACGTTCAACCATCCACTGAATCTGACAAAGGAGCAACTTTCAAGCATGTCCATGTAAGTGATGCTCTGCGACCTTTATCTACTATTGATATGCTGAATGCAGTACGTACTAAGCCTGGGCTTCTCCTGCAGTGCTACTGCCATCTGTTGGTAGAAAAATAAGTTTTCATTTAAAAAAAATACATGCTTACATTTCTGAATATTCTATTTAAAGCAAATTATAAGCATGTCCATTCCTTTTACCTAGCTTACTACAGTCCATCAGTGTGTTATATAGTGTAACCAGAAGCTTCTTAAATGTTTTTATTGTTTCAAAACTTTCTGATTTGTTGCACATTGAATTGTGCATGTGTATGCATATGTGTGTGCGTGGTGGTGGGGGGGCATTCGCATAACTTCTGTCGGTGATTTAATAGACTCTGTGACCATGTTTCAGACAAACTTTTAAAATCAGCAGTCTGGTAATCACCAGGTAAAGGAAAAGGAAACTCCTCATTAAACTAACACATAATAAATATCCTAGTAATGTTAATGGGCCAGAATATTGAGCATGAGTAAAGCTTTATTGTCATCTTAAGGTTAGTGTTTTACCAGTAGTAGTAGTAATAATTACTGGTGAGGCACAATGTCTACATGGCAGACTATTTTGATCATTGTTTTCATGTTTATCACAAGTAAGTGAATGGGATATTGAAGTGGATAGTTAGCATACTATAGTTGATAATAGCATTGTACTAGATGAATAACGGTGGCAGATCCAGGAATTTGCAAAAGGGGGGGGGTGCAGTCTGGTTAGTTGACTACTGGGTGAAAGCTGGAAAGTGAGACACTAGGTTTGCTGGTTATGAAAAGATTACCTTAAGAAGTTCTGACATCACGTGTGGAAAAAGTTCTGACATCACGTGTGGAAAAACATCAAGTTAAATTCAATTGCACATGATTTTTTTTGTGGATGTGGTATTAGAAATAGGTAATTCCTGTGCAGCACACACCTACAGACAGTACAAGTATTTTCAATGCATGCCTGGAAAAAGATGATTGGTTGTGCATACCAAGTCACATCATTCTCCTTCCATGTCATACCGGGCATATGCACTGCTATAAACTTGGAAAAAACCCTCTGAAGGTGGAAATAACCACAGTGAAATGTATGGTCTTCAAAGTCTGACCACACCTGAACAACTATATGCTAATCCATCTGAATATTCTAGGGGAAATATACACAAAAAGTAGCAATGCACTGGTGCTGACAGAAGCAATGACTGACTGCAGGATACTCTCTAGGAAAAATATCTTTCAGTTACTCTATGTCCATACTGTAATCTTAAGATTTACATTTTTCTGTGATGCATAAAACTGCCTGTTGTAAATTAACCTTTTCACCCTAGACATCCACTGAAAAGGAACTACCACAGCCCAGTCAAACTACCAAAAAAATACAAAAACAACGTCTTAAACAAACATCTTCAAAACTAGTCACTAAATTTAATGCAGAAGCTCCTCCTACCAACGCAGTTAAACAACATATAAGGAAACAATGGATGAGCCAGTGGATTTCTCAATCAAGCACAAGCAGTTCAATAAATGCAAAAGCGAATACAGCCTTAGTTACATGGACATGTATTAAAAGCAAATTACTAAACTGTACTATACATCTGTATATGTACTACATCTCCTACTAAAAGATGCTTGGGGAGCAGTTTCTGGAAGGATAAAAGTGAAGGGGTGTGGGGCACCAAAGACAGATGCAGTCACATAAATATCAAGGAGATACTTTCCCTGATCAAGCACTCAACTCTCTGAACCATCATTGGTCCCAAATACCTCTTCAAGTGATTACACACAATACCACAGTCACATGGTGCATCAGCAAGCAAGAAGGAACCAGATCATACCCTCTTTGCAGTCTAGCCATGTTAGCTTGGGGTATAGCTTCCCAATACAATCCCACTCTACAGGATTCCTACATTCTGTCAGAGCAAAATTGTGTGGCAGGACTACGTGCAAGAAGGCCTGGGAGACAGATGCCATTCTCCAGGGGCTTCTGGGCCCTTCTGCTTTTTCTTCCCAAATATAGTTATCTATAGTAATCTACCCATATAGCTTAGGTTACTGCAGCACTGATCAATATGATGAATATAGTACAGTTGTGTAAGTTGAACTTACTATAATAGACGATGTTTGAATAATCACTTCAGCTGTAGTCACTCTTGCCCAAACTTGTCTTGTAGACAACTCATTTCGAGCTGCTTGACAGTTTGGGTGCATGGAAGGTGCCTGAAGCTTTGGAAGCTGGCCAGCTGTTATATCCTTGGCAGAATATAACCAATATAGCTAAGGGTACTGCAGCAGTGATCATTTGAACATCTGCTGTAAGTTCAGTTTACACAAATGCACTTTGCATATTTTGTGCAACTTAGATTTTCTGAATATAGCTCTGTGAATTCTCGGACACAGAATAACCTGTTTTTCCTAGCTTCTTCTAGTAGCTGGTTATGCTAATATTCATCTCAAAAAAGCAATTTTCTCAAAGAACTAATACCTTTATCTAAACTTAGTCAGCTGTGTTTGACACTGAATATGCATAAAAATGCATACTCAAATTAGGAGCAGTAGAGCAATTTTTTGTGGTACTCATTTTTTGCAGTAGTTAAATAAACAATGTTCCTTAGAGCAGATATTTATATACAGTAGATAGATAAATCGTTTTCAGAGTGGAGCTGTCACATTTTGCTTTGTCTCATTGTTGGAAGCAAAATTCAGCATTTTGAAATAACTGTAGAAAGTAGCTTTTGACATATACAAATACAAATAACCTTCTACATCTGTATCTACACAACACAAACAAAATGATTATGCTTTTTCCAAATCCTAAATACAAACATTTACAAATTCTATTTGAAACCTTAGGCAGAGCCAAAATAATACAGGTGCTTCACTGGGTCTTAGCTTTATAATTATAAATTACATTGTAGAGAGCTTACATAAAAAGAATGAATGAGACACAAAAATAAATGCAATCCAAATGTTAAAATGCAGCCTTGAAGCATCCACAAGAAGGCTGATATAATATATTTTTTCAATGTATTTATGATGCATTCCTTGTTTAGTAATCACTTTGACAGACTGAAATATGCAGCCTTCATGTGTTAGTCATGCCTTTGTGAATCCATAGCATACATGTCTGATTATTCTGACAGAAACAAGATGTAGAACAACAGAAAGAATAAGTAGGGTAGGAAAGAAACACACACACACACACACACACACACACACACACACACACACACACACACACACACAAACAGTCTGACACTGTTTCCCTGCATCCTTCCATGTACTCTGTAGTAATTAAACTAACTTGATAGACAGCTGAGAAATGAAGAAAATGTATTCTTTATCTACAGCAATTCATTTTAATTAATTTTGTTCAAAGCTTGTTGAGTGTTATTTTCAGATAACTAATTTGGGTGGGAGAGTTGCGGTGCTGAACAGAGCCAAATAAATATGTTCAATTGCTGAACACAAACATAGTTGGGAGGGCACTCGACACCGGATCTTAATTATGAAATTCCATAACAGGACCAACATTGAAACAGGGGGGGAGTGGCTGGGGTGGGGATACACTAGATTCGAGGGTATGCTTTAATTGTTATGATAGTACCAGTGTAACAATGGGGATTGGGGTGGGATACACTAGATACTAGGCATTACATCATAAAGTTGCTTAAGGCACAGAGCAACATATCAGACTTGGGGGAACCACTGAACACTGTCTAAACTGCCATAATGTCACCATAGTAGTACAGGGATTGGGGTGGGTGAGACTACTGGACACCAGGGATAACTGCTGTCATGGCACAGACTTTATAAAGATGTTGGGGGGTGAGGGGGACCACTAGAAGACTGAGTACGAGTCTTTATACTATAGTAATAGCACCAACAGTATAACAGTAATTGGGGTGGGGGGATGCATTAGATATCAAGGTCTAATACAGACATGTGTGTGTGTGTGTGTGTGTGTGTGTGTGTGTGTGTGTGTGTGTGTGTGTGTGTGTGTGTGTGTGTGTGTGTGTGTGAGACTGTAGGGGGGGGGTCACTCCTACACAAGCAACAGGCTACTACTGTGATGTGCAGATCAGACATGATTTGCACATTGTGGTAGTAACTGTGATTCAGGAAACATGCAAATTAGCCAAGAATTAGGTCATAGCTCATAATAATTAGCATGTTCCTGAATTGCTAATGGCCACATCCTGCTAGAAGGGCTTTTTAAAAACTTGAATAAATTTCAGGGATAATTTGTGCCGATGATTCGTTTGTACATGAAAGAAGCAGGTCATATGGTCAGGTACAGTGGTGGCTGGTGACTTAAAATCAAAGGGGGGCTGCAGGAGACAGGTGAATAGGTGGGGCCAATGGGGAGGGGTGTGGCTAACCAGAAAGGGGTCGAGCTTTGCTCAAAACCACAAAAACTGGGACTTTAATTAAATACGTGCCCTGGGTGCCAAACCATCATTATGAAAGTCCAATCAAGACAAAATAAAATGGAGAAGAAAAAAATGTTTCAGTGCATTGGCTACATGACAGCTTACTTAATATCTAGGTGGAAACAAAAGGTTGTGAGGCATGAAAAAATAAATGACTTTTTAAATACATTACTGGTATGCCAATCAAAATCAAGTATAAGAAAAATAAGAAGCAGCACTCAACAAAAAACACTTCTCCTTGCACTGCAGTTGTAATTATAATTTATATTCGGCTTTATGTACCAAGTAACATGCTGAAAGTAGCAATCTCTGTGATACCCCCATGTGTAAAAATGTTCCTTATACAAAAAAGACCTGCTGCCTGTCAACAGTTATCTACTTGTTTCATGAGGAAAACATGATCAAAGTAAAAAATGAACAGCAAACAAGAAACAAGCTCAAGATGAATTGCTTAAAGAATTACTGCATTGGTTATGGTCCACACATGATTGGCATTTTGTTTAGTTTACAGGTAAAGCCTGCAAAGATGACTGCAAGTCTCCAGCAAATGTAATGAGCTTCTGAAAATACTGTAATCCTGTCCTTTATTACAAATACTACCATATGCATTTCAGTACCTAGGGCTTATACGTTATCTAGTTATGTAACTATTCTCTGGATGGCAACAACAAAAAGGCTTTCAATGTTGATAATTCTTTAACAGTATGCTTGTTAAAGCTTACTTGCATCTTACAATCTCAGACAAACTTAACTGATCGTCATTAAAGCATTGCTACTTAAACACAGAGCAACAGGCACTGCAACAACATGCATTTTTTGAATAATAATAAGCATAAATCAACAGTATAAAAATATGGCAGAAAACCAGAACATTCTGCAAAATCAAGGACAGAAGAAAAGCCACTGTACTTGTGTCTAACTTGGATGGGGGGATACTCTGTCTGCACACTTACACTGTATAACTGCTCCTTGCCTTGCTTGGACACATCTAAAGTCACTACATGGGGAAGTGGGGTACAACAAATATATCACAATTTGAAATGTCTTTGGCTGACGGTGATGGCCCTGACACATTTGGCATACTCTCAACCTCAGAGCAAGAAATCTGGACAAAGCCATAAATAAAACTAGGACAAAGGCCCAAAAATAAGGGCAATTTTTAAATATTGCTCTTACAAACATAGAAAGTTTATAAAATAGTAGGTCTTGCATTAGTATGAATTTTCTGAAGGGTATGACATCTGAAACTCAAATGTATGTCATTATTTTCTAACTTCAATCTTTAATGATTTGCCACTAATTTGCCAGAAAAACACAATTTTATGAAAAGCGGACCAAATATGTGATGTGAAAATCTGGACACACTACAAACACACACAGACACAAAAAATAAACATAGATAAAGGAATATATGTCTTTCTGAAGAATCACTCATAGGCAATAAACTAAACATTAACAGTTTCAGGATGCCATGGGATCCAAAGAGACACAAGTGTCTTTCAAAGTGTATGCTATCAAAAACAGCTCCTAAGACAACATATTAAAACATTATTACTTATATAAAATAGTTATCAAATAACTGTTTAATTTAAAAAGTAATTACAAGCAAAACTGCTATGTCACACACATAGGCTAAATAGAACAGTGACTGAAGTTACTTTGACAAACATGAAAAGGAGCATGTGCATTACAAAAAAAAGACAGAAAATGAAAGGCAAGAAGTGACCTCCATGTTTCAGGTGGCTGTCACTCTGGCAAACAATGCCTCTTTTTCTTCCAGCATTCAACAAAGAAATAGCAGGTGTCAGTTTTTCTCTTGACTGGCCTGAGATGGGAGACTATGATTTCCCCATATTAAGCATTGCTGATACCGGACGTTTCTGTACTTATTATCCTCTTCTTTGCATTCCTACAGAAACTTATGGTGACCCGCCTTGCGTATCATAGCACAAACTCATTTCAGTAATGAAAACTAAGGCAAGGCAGAGAAGGACAAGAACTCTCCACCAATTGCTACAGCACCATATAAAAATAATTCAGTGTCCAACTGTAGATGTGGTTTTCAGGCAGGGTATGCAACTGAAACTGCAGGCCTTAATTTCACAAATTAACTTGGTCTGTACTATATCATAGCGACTGCTCAATTGGTGCCATCTTTCTAGACTTCTTAAAAACATCAGTATGGTTGACAATAATCTCCTTATATCTAAACTTACCTCAGCCTCACTTGCTCTGCCTTACAATTGTTTACAAACTACCTACCTGAAAACGCCCATGCAGTTAGATTGCCTAAACAAATCTTATTCCCCAACCATGCATACCATGGCATACCCCAAGGCTCTGAATTTTTCCATCACTGTTTAGTATAGTTATCAACATCTACCTACATTCTGTCATCCCCAGTGTAGTGCAATGTACACATGACACCCCCTCCATTCTTCCTCCAGTAATATTTATATTAAAAAAAAATAATTTATTTAACATTTGTTTACCAGGAAAGTCCAATTAGGACAGAGCCAATTTTCAGCAGAGGCACAGGGAGAAATGCTTCAGATGGATGTCTGTTGAATGTGGGTGGAAACCAGAGCACTCAGAGGATACTCATGTGAATGCAGGTAGGACATGCAAACTCCACAGAGAAGGCACCATAGCTGAGAATCAGACCAATGAATCTCTTGCTGTTAGGAGGCAATGTTAACTGCCGCACCACTGCACCACCATTGTAGAAAGTATTCATCTTAACTCTACTATGAATTGCACCGTCAACAACACTTGCCAATAGTAAACCACAAAAACAAAAATAAAAACAAAAAAGTTATGCTGTTTCAACCTGATTACTAAAACTTTCACTCTTCCAGTACTATTCAAATAAAAATTTCAACCTTACCGAGTGTGGCCTACTTCCCGACTCCAGAATTCTAGGGGTACACTGTGGTCCCCAGCTAGTATTGGACTAGAGCACTGAATAAGCAGTCCAGTAATCTGACTGCAGTTTAGGCTTCCTTTATTAAATTAAAAGCTTACTATTGCTATAAGCCAGGTTCACTAAATCAGTACTACAACTATTTTGTTTCTCCTCCCATTCCTGTTCACTTACTCATTCATCCTTATTCCTTACTGATATAATTTTTGTATCAGATAAACTTCTATATCATAGTCTCTCATTTAATCTCCATGGTATACCACTGATACTTCATATCTCTAAAAACAATTTTAAATCTTAATTTCTTTACTTTTCTACCCTACTGCTTCTCACTTCACCCTCTACCACCCTCACAAATGTCCATCCTAGTATAAGATGTGCCTTGGTGATTAACACTTGTTCATCAAACCACGTAAAACCTTAAAATTACCTTTGTCTCTTTGAAGATCTCTGTATGGGATATTCTTAGCTCACAGTCACACTGAAAAACCACCCCACCTGCCTTCGTAACACATTTAAAAATAAGCTAGAATTACTAGAAAACAAAAACCTATTCATATTCTTAACCTAATTCAATTGATAAGTTAACAAACAGCTGCTGTTACCTATACTGCCTCTTACTTAACTATCTAACTCCACGACACAACGTTAACAGTAAAAGAAAAGAAAACACATGGACAAGGAGTCGGACACCTACCTCTGTACAAATTAAAGTTAAAAATGACTGAGTGTCTATCTATCCGATCAGCAATCATGAAGTTACAAACTCTCTGACTCTGTAAAGCAAGTTGTTTAAGCAACCAAAGTACTGCTACCTAACCTACTGACTGTTTCTCACTCTCTTTTTCAGGAAGAGAGCAAGAACCAGTCAGTAGCCATCCAGCCATCCACCTCACGTACGTGACTCTGGATGTGGCAGTCCGATCCCCCTTCCTCTTTACTGTGCAGTTAAACCTCATAGACTTCTGGGCATCACACTGATGCCTTCTCTCCTTAATCTGGACTGCCTTTACAGCAGTCCAGATTTACAGAAACTAATTTTTTTAAAAAGTCGGAACTCACCGAGCATGCGCAGTTCAAGTTCCGGGACTTTGCAAGTTTGTCAGACTCGCAGCTAAGCAAAGCAACCAGCCAGTAAATTGAAATAACTATAAATATTTTTTAAAATGTTCTTTTCTTTTTTTTCTTCACAGCTGGGGAGGCTGCAGTCCTGCAGTCTGATGGCATAAGCCACCACTGGTCAGGTAGAGCAGCTGCGAAGTAATTTGTTGCAGCCGAGCACTGTTTTGATGGAAAAAATAGATTGTAGGACCAATGCAATTTCAATGCCAACAAAGACAATTTGTCATGAGATAAGAATGATGCATTTGAAAACTATGCTTATTTGTTTACTGGTCTTAGCTGCATTATAGCTGGACATACTATTAAAAGTATCAAATGCAACCAAAGATAGTTGTGGTTGTATTAAGAGAAGGAACTGAAAAAGCATATGGAGCTATTAGATGCAATACTGAAAAAAAGCATGGCCTACCCAATGGATGATTAGTGGGTGGACTATAAAATAGAGCAATTTTAAGTGAACATTACTTACCCACAAGTGTTGAAGATTTTTTTTTAGCAGAGGTACAAGCTAGGTATTTCTCAATGTCTGAATTTAACCAATGCGACTTTCAAATAAATCTTGATTCAGACGGTTCAAATTGGTGTATATATGACACATTACTGGGGAGATACAGATGATTGAGGATACTGTTTAATGTTTATTTAGCACCAGAGGTCTTCCAAGATTCTGTTGCACAAATAGTTTAGGAACCAGAAGACATTGCAAACATCACTGTCTGCTTACAGATTTAAGATGAAACCAAAACTGAACATGATGTGAGAAGAAGAAAGTTCCTGGGAAGGAAATGTGGAAAAATAATGTCCAAATGAAATGCCACGTATGTGAGAAGTATCACATATATGGATCACGTTGTGTTGCAATGCAGTGTGCAACCTCACCCAGAAAAAGGAAGAGCAGTTGTCAAGAAATAAAAATCAACATACAAACAGGAGCTGGTATGATATATAGGCGTCGGGTAGCACTTAACCCGCATTTATTGAAACATTTTAGAAGTGTCTATTCCACTGTAATAATTGTTTGAAAACCACATAGGGGTGGCAATGATAGTAGAATCAAGAGAAATGTTTCAGAATACCTAAGAAGCTAGTAACATATTTTCATTTACACTGCAAGATGATGCCTGTTGACGTTATGTTTTTGCAAGAGCAATAACTATTTGATTATAGTTCGAGAACAATGAATAAGTCATATCTATCTATATCTATATAGCTATATATCTGTATATATAAGGTATGCTCAGACTGGTTATATCACTGAGAAAAGTTCTTTGGGTATGTGTCTTAAGGGATGAGTTTGTGTGTGTATTGGGGGGTCAAGATGTAAGCACAAGAGGAATATGTTTTTAAAGCCACATAGAGCACTGTGTCTTCAAAAATATGCTAACACTGAGAATATTTCATTAGAAAATTATATCCAAACCAGGAAGAGTGACATAGTGCCCATGCATTGATTAGCGCTTATCTAAGAGAAGGTTCAGGAAGAATTACTGAATCAAGACATGAGTGATGTTGATAATTCACTTCTGAAGGAATGTTGCAGGCATTCTTTAACTGTGCAGAGCCTGCTACAGAAATGTTGTTGCAGGGTATCATGTTAAGTCAGGATGGCCATATAGTAAAAAGGAATTACCTGTGTAAATACAGATGTACAGTACAATACTCATGTACAGTACATACACTGATAAGATTAACTATCTGCAAGTTCTGAAGTTTAAACAGAAGTGAATAATTTAGTTAAGTCAGCTTGGAGGCAACATTTTGAAGAGAATTTTAGAAGACTATCGTGGAACTGTGAAGTGTAAGGAAACAGCATGCAATGCTATATTTTGGCCAGAGTAATATGGTTCCAAAAATATTGTATCACGTTTCATCAAATTCAAATGAAAGTAGAGATGATTCCAGAAATGCTGCAAAGCAAAACTGCTATGGATTTGTTTCAGTTTGAGGATTCACATTTACTGTTTTTTTTTTTTTTTTTTTTTTTTTTTTATTATTTATTTGTTTTTTTTGGGGGGGGGGTTACCATTCAAAGTATCCTGAAGTGATTAAATTTATCTGGCCCAGTCCTAATGTTTTTCTTACATGGAATTTCTGATACTCTTATCTTAGTTAATGGTTCCATGGTTGTGAGTCAAAGAATTGAAACATTTTCTCAGTAAAAAGATAAAAAACATTGTTACTAGCCAGATATATCTCTAAACTAATAAACAAGTGAGAAGAGAAACTGGAACTGTTAAGATCATGAACAAGTATGTTGGTGGTTCAAAGGAAGGCTGTTATTTAGTTTTTACTAGAACATTGAAGACTGTTCTAGAACAAATCAGTCTATCTCACTCTCTGTTTCTAATGGGAACTAGATTCATGAAGAAATTGTTCCTAGTTTCTTTATTGTACCTTCAACATGAGGCTATAACAACATCAAGGTAGACAGGGAGTTTGGCAAGAAATTCTGAAAAAGGTTTACTATGAGAAAGCTGTAGCCAATGAAAACACTGAGATTGAAAAATTCAGCTGACAAGCATTCAGAGCGCCATGATAACAACTGAACACTAACCATAGAAGATCTTGTAGTCAAGAGAAATATTAGGTATGGTAGGAGAACTAAATTTTTTCCAAGTTCTACAAAAGGTGACAAAAGTATTCTGAGAGATAACACAGGTATCAAATGAAAAACATGTACCACGTTTACAAGACTACTTTGAAAACTATATGTATGACTTATCACAGACGGTCAAATATATTACCTGCCAAGATATCTCAACCAGATGTGACCAAATGTAATAAATGATTCACCAAAAGAACGTATGTTTTTAAACTAAATTAAACTAAATCTGTTTGTACATTTTCAAAATGATTAATTCATCAAAGCTTGTTCATCAGAGAACAACATGATGAATGTGCATTATCAGTGGACTTACATTATATCCCAAGGTTTGAGTTATAGGTTCATAGGTTCAAAGGTGCTTACTAGGGTATTGATCTGTAAGGATCTTAAGAAGCCTTGCTTTACATTCCCATTGTATTTATTAGCCCTTATATTTTATATATGAATAACCCAGAGGTGAGTAGAGCAAGAACGTGTTGGTCATTTGCTTGTTGCCTTTATCCATGATGGACATCAGTGCTAAACCAGGAATGATTTGTGATTTCCCATCCATTCATCCAATTTACGTTTGAGTAAACTAAAAGAAGTACTTCGCTGTCTGTGGAGTGGAAGATAATTCCTTAAAAGAGGCATTGTCAGTGATACAGACATCTGTCCAACATGTTCTATTTATGTTGCAAAAGAGGTTGTGATTAAGTGGGTTTCTCACTTGACCACTGGACATAATATGTAATAGGTCTGACAAGATAGGGACTGTTGAGGTACTATAATCAACCTGTTTTAGTACTTATGGGGATGGAGGCAGTGCAGTGCTTCTGCGTGACTGGTGTGCAGAGGATTTAACCAATGTAAACATAGTTTCAGCAGATACCCATTCCATCCATCCATCCTGAACACATGAGCTTGAATGAATTACTCTTTAATCTTGGTAGAAGAATGGTCATTGGTATACTACCTAGCAGGGGGATTACATTAGTTCCTAGGTGAGGAAATCTTTTTGACTTTATCCATTAATTTCATGTTATCCTGATCCACCTCTTCAAAGGATTCCATTTGGCAGGACACATATAACATCCTTTACACCTACAATGTTGAATCCTTTCAGATTTTAAACCAGGCCAAATGGCTAAAAGAAAGACTAATTAACAAAAACTGTGTGGTTTCTGCAGTACTAAGAAATGGTACATATCTACCCTTTGGGAGAGTGGGTGATATTTACATTCAAGTATATCTGAATACTGAACCAGAATATGACACTATTTGTATACTGGCATATGGGTTTCAGTGAGATGTATAGGCCTGAACTTATCTCACAGCATCACTTTTTCAAATGTTTTTCTACATCCAGTATACACTTCATTTCCTTCCCTTTGTGGACTATGTGATATAACCCCGCTGTCACAAAAATAAACTCTTGCTCACTGAAGTGCCAGTAACTAACAACAGTCAAAAAGAAAAATCCTTTGTATCCCTCAAAGTCTCAGAAAACCCAGTATGCAACCTATACTGGGTCAAAAACAAACCAAGAAAAAACTTTGCAGTGTGGAGGGTGTGATAATCACTTCATGAATAACTATATTAGTTAAGAAACTAACTAACAAAATGATTAGCTAAGGGTGGGAGGTTGGTATAATGGTTAAGGTGTTTACCTTGCAGACACAAAGTGCAGGGTTTGATTCATGCACAGGGTAATTGGCTTGGCTTAAAATGGTCCACAAAGGCAGTTTACGTAACACTAAAAGGATCTACTATGTCTATCAGAATAAATATAAACAAAACTACTTTTAAGAAAGATCACTTTCATATGAAATAAATACTTCATCAGGTTTGTGTATCAATAACAAATTATAAAATGAATGAACACAACTATAAATCTACAAGTGAAAAACTAATATAGTTTGGATTATTTGGTTAGCCAATATAAAGTGTTAACAAGCTGGTTTTAAATTGTAATTTGTCTCTAGCTTTTTAGTTTCACTTTTAGGTAGCACAGTCTCTGATTACACTATGGTGTTAAGGGGGAAGGGGGTTTGGTTATAGTAATGATTGCAAAGCTTTTATTGCACTTAACAGATCCACAATCTGTAACCACTCCCTTGCTCTGAATAACCTGATTATATATAAAGTATATATATATATATATATATATATATATATATATATATATATATAAAACTAACAAATGCTTTTGATCCTTTTCATTATATTCATCTAGGATCGCTTGTTTGTGTCTTTCAATAAAAGATATACCATTTTTAACTCAACTGTGGGCTGGCTACCTATTATTTTCCATTTTATTATTTTGTAGCATATATTTTACAGTTTGAATTATTAATGAACTAGGTGCTTAACATAATTCAGGAAATGAACATCACACTCTTAACTCTGTGAAGTTTCTTCTTGGTTTGCTTTTTAAGAAACAACAGTCCTTTCCAAGTGATCTCTTTTTAAAGGAATATATATGGTCATTACTATGATAGTTGTGTAGGCTGTAATATTTTTAACATGGTGAACATGACTGAGATTTTGTTTGTTTGTTTATTTATTTATTTGATTTTGTTTACTGGTAAATTCTATCTGTGAATTGAAATGGTCATATTCAAAGAAGGCCCAGTGAAAAAAAAGCTCTAAAACAAGGATATAAATACATTTTTGACAATTCACAAGAAAGATTGTCAATGCACATCATTTACAAAGTATTTAAATAATTATTAGATTAGCAAAAGTTAGTTTAAGTTTTGGGGATCTTAGTATTTTACCTGGCACTTGCCATTGGATGAGATTTGACAGTGAGGGTGTTTTAAGTGGATGGTGAAGTATTTTGTGTGCTGTGATTAGCTGGGACAGGGTAATGTGTTGAGAAAGTTCAAGCCAGTTGGAGGTATTGAGCACCTTGGAGTGACAGCAGTGGTGTGGGAGATTGCGTGTGAATTTTCTAATTTTGTTGTAGGTGTTTTCTAATTAGTGTTTGGTAGAAGAATTGATATTTGTGAATATTTTTGAAGCATATAGGAGGGTAGGAAGGAGAAGGGAGGTGGAAGCTATTTTTTACTATGATCACTTAACAGGTGCTTAGCAATGTAATGAGACCTTAGTTTGCAATGTGGCCTTTCAACTGCAGTGTCAATGTAGAGATCAAATTGTAACTTATTAATGATAACTGTTTAATTTTGTGTTGATGTTTTCGATTTTTGTGTTCCTTGAGAAGATAATATTATAGTCAGTGTTGTTTTGATTTATGTTTTTAGGAAAGAATATAATTAGTTTGTTTTTGTTGTGACTTAAGAGCAATTGAGATTTATTTAGCAAGTTTTGTATAGAGGTGAAAGCTTCCTGTGCGATTGCTTCAAAGGTAGGAAGATTTTTCAGTTGAGTAAATTATTGATGATTCATTGGCATATTGTATTATGGTGGTGAGTTTTGATTCCTAAGATATTGAAAAGTATTGGCCCTAGTATGGAGCCTTGGGGGACTCCTGCAGAGATGAGAAGGAATATGGAGAGTGGAAATCATTCTGTTTTACAGGATGGGTGTAATTGTTTAGGTAACTGGTGAACCAGCTATTTGAAAGGGGTTGTGAAGCCAATAGGATTTAGTCTTTGTAGGGGTAGTTGATGTAAGACCTTGCCGGAGGCTTTTGACAAGTCCAAAAAAGGGGTGGAGACAAAACTACCTGCATTTTTATCTAGATTAACAGAATCTAGGAAATGTAAAAGGGCAGTTTCAGTGTTGTGGTAGGGTCAATAGCCATGTTGGGTAAGAGAAAGTAATTGGTTATTGAGTATTAACGCTAGGAGTTGCTGATGTCTGCATTTTTCAAGTACTTTGGAGAGGGGAGGAAGGATTGCTATAGGTCAATAGTTTAACAGTTTGGTAGATGTGCTACTTTTGTGTAATGTGATGAATGAAGAGGCTTCCAACAGGGCTGGCATGTAGTTTTCTGTGATGGATCTATTAATTAGGGTATTATATTATATCAGGATAGATACAGGGTAGCAAATGGTCTCAGTGGGGTTTACCTTTAGTTGTGCGTATTGCATACAGGCAAACAGCAACTGGGCAAAAGGCAGTTTGCAAGATTTCCAAATGCCAAATGGAAAAAGGTTTTAATGTGCAATGAGCAAATGCATATTGACATTCGCTCATTGCACATTCGACATTGGTGGGAGGATTGTACTATAGTGGGGATTGGGAAATGGTCCCTTTCCCCCACTGTACTGCGATCTTGGAGTTAAGATATTAAAGTAGGGGGGGGGTGTGAGAGGCCAGGGGGGTTGCCCCCCTGCTTTACACTTTTTTTTAATTTGAAATTAATGTTTGAAAAACAGCAAATCTGCTTTTCGATTTGCTGTTTTTCAGAACATTAAGGACTGTCTCTGTTTTCACTTTCATGGTTTTGAGTCGCTCATATGAGCATTCGAACCACTGTGATTCGGCTTTATAAAGGTAAACCCTCAGTGGTTATACTGAGATATTTGGATGGCAAGTTGTCAGGAGCTAGTGTTGTGGGTTTCAGATTTTTAATCTATTTTTGATGGTATTTATGCTTATATCCACTATGGAATTTAACCAGCAGACATTTTCAGACTTTGCATATTAACAGATGCTTTTATTATCCAAAACATAAAATGATTTGTTGATTCATCGACAAAGAAGAAGCAGAATAGCTGGTGTGGTTTTAAAAAATAGCAACTGTATTCTGGTGCTGGCAGTTATTATACATGCCAGATGTTGACAACTATGGCCTTTCTAGACTATAAATCCCTCTTAAAAAATAGCCATACTAGTGTATTCCCAAATACATGGTACCAAAACCCAATCTCTTCTATACTGTATTTCCAGCAACAGCAGGAAGGATATGGGAACATTCTATACAAATTGTATGGGGTTTAAAAATATTTTAACTGAGACTGCCATACAAAATATCCGACCTTCCCAATTTAATAAAATACCATAAAAGAACCGGTACCTCATCCAATTTTTCTTTGGTCAAAGGGATTTCCTATTCTCTCTCTTTCTGTCTGTCTGTCTCTCTCTCTCTCTCTCTCT
Organism: Protopterus annectens; assembly: GCF_019279795.1. Classification (NCBI taxonomy): domain Eukaryota; kingdom Metazoa; phylum Chordata; order Ceratodontiformes; family Protopteridae; genus Protopterus; species Protopterus annectens. The sequence goes on along the minus strand of NC_056728.1, from coordinate 605,891,300 downwards.
CTCTCTCTCTCAAAGCATCTTATCTGTCTCCATCTCCCTTATCTTTCATTAAAAAATATCTTTTACGTTTTACGTATCATACCCTGAGCAACCATAACTGGGGATCTATTACCTAGAACCCATGAAAGTTTTATCGGGTAATCTTTTCTCCTTATAATAACAAGAATAAATGTATGGCCCTGCCCTACTAGCCTAATATACATGCCTGTATCTGTCACAGCCATCATGAATATATTTCAGAAAGTCTCCTTCACCGACTTCTTGTTATCTACTTACCATTTCCTAGTGCAAGTACTCACCATCTGGTGAAGGAACTAATGACCATGAGCTCAGAAAGCTAAGTTAGGCTCTAGTTTGCTTGAATACCGACCATACAAAAATGTTGCACTTTAACTATCTCTGCTGTCTTAGACCTAGTTGTTCTTTGTAAAGCCCTCTTAGCTGAAATAGTTGTGAGGCCAATAGAAATTTAGCAAACAAAATGTCTTTCCATTTAGCAAGCCCAGCAAAATTGTAATTTGCATGTAGTTCAAATTCTGGGAGTCTAAGGTCTCGCTACATGGGCAGCAGTGTTAACGTCTTCAGTGAATTCCCTGTTTCCCTCCATCCCAGATATAATTTAAAACCTTCATCCTAATACCATGTAGACTTTTCCCTGTGAAGAGACAATAAGACCCTGCACAGATCAAGGCATTAACAGAAGCACAAGCCAGCTTAGTGATTAAATTCATTGATGAAAGTCTAAGTAAAGTCTTTTTCATCTCTGCATAAGTCCTTTATTATTTATTGTCAAATTAAAAAAACAGGCCAGCGAATAAACAAACTGTAGTTATCAAACTAGTCTTTAAAAATATAAATAAATAATTAAAATGGAAATCTCACAAAAGCAAAAAAGGAGGAGGAGCAAACTACAGAACAATTAAAACTGTCAGAAACATTTATTTTATACCCTTATTCATCCCCAGATCAATTTGGAATCAATTGTTCAGAGTAATGGTGAGTGTGGAAGAGAGGTGAAGAAGAGAGTACAGGCAGGATGGAGTGGGTGAAGAGTGTCAGGAATGATTTGTGACAGACGAGTACCTGTAAGAGTGAAAGTGAAGGTCTACAAGAGGGTAGTGAGACCAGCTATGTTATATGGGTTGGAGACAGTGGCATTGACAAAAAGGCAGGAGTTAGAGCTGGATGTGGCAGAGTTAAAGATGTTAAGATTTGCACTGGGTGTGACGAGGGCAGACAGGATTAGGAGTAAGTATATTAGAGGGTCAGCCCAGGTTGTAAGTTTTGTAGACAAAGCCAGAGAGGCAAGATTATGTTGGTTTGGACATGTGCTGAGGAGGGATGCTGAGTATATTGGGAAAAATATGCTAAGGATGAAGCTACCAGGTAACAGGAAAAGAGGAAGGCCTAAGATAAGGTTTATGGATGTGGTGAGAGAGGACATGCAGGTGGTTGTGTGCCAGAGTAAGATGCAGAGGACAGGAAGAAATGGAAACAGATGATCTGCTGTGGTGACCCCTAATGGGAACAGCTGAAAGAAGATGATGATCCGTCCCTAGATACTCACAAAATCTGCAGAGTAATGGGCTGGTCCCTTCTGGCCTTTGAGAAATAAAGTAATAAATCATTTATATACAAAGTCATCTTGTATTCCTTTCTGTTGATGCAGTAGTCAGATATTGAGTTAGTCATTGACTTATTAAATTAAAATAGTAGTTTTTGGTAAAACACAAATAACAAGGCGGGAGCAGATTGTAAACTTTTGGGTTTGCTCTAAAAAGACTAGCTGTTCTCCCTATTTCCTTTTCTAATGCAGCTTTACATATCTCTGTTGTTAATCTTCTAACTAGCATAAGGAATCCCATATTTTCCATTACCTTGACTACGAACTCCCAATCTACAGAGTCAAATGCTTTTCAGCATCCAAACTGGTAAACAAGGTGATCAGGTCTCCACTGCATCCCCCATTATAAGGGCTGTTTTCAGTAAATTATCAAAAGTTGTTCTACCCACAAAAGATCCAGTTTTGTCAGGATGACTCAGGTTGGGCATTGGCAAGGTAAACTTACTAGCTAAGATTGGTATATACAGAATGCAGTCATAATTCAGCATAAATGTGGCCAATACAAATTCACTGAGGTTCGATGCCTTTAAAATAACAAAAATAATTATCTCTTCTGAATAAGGGAGTGTCTGTGGAAATCACATGGTTCAAAGCTTAACAAACTTATTCAAAAACATATCTGATCCCATAATGTATATTTCCATAGGTAGAATAGTTGGTCCTGGAGTATTGTTTCTGGATGAGTGTTTCTTGCCCTCTTGCGCATCCTTGGTATATACATCTCATTAAACTTTTTTTTTTTTACTTTCTCTGAAGTTAGCATAGTTTCAGTATATGAGAAATATGCTGTCTTACTTTTCCACTGAAGTCATACTCTCTGAGATCTGCAGTATATAATATTGCATAATAGGAGACAGACCTCTCAAAATATCACCCAGCATTGACGGCATTTTACCTAAATATGTGCTTCTAAGTCTAGTCACCATTATTGAAAAGCTGGAGACTTCTAATTGATGAGGCTTCAGATATTTCAGTTTTAGTGCCCTCTTAGCCTGGTCATTGTTATAATCTAACAGCTGGGTACTTTTCTCACTCAGGAAGAACATATTATTTCTATGTCCTTGCACTAACCTGAACTCCTGTCTGAGCACGCTTTGCTCATTGATCAGATCTGCCTGAAGATAAAATATCTAATGTTGCAGTTCCTGCATGTCCTTTTGTCCTTTTACAAGAGTGGAAAAATGTATTTTCAATTGGTCCCACTGAAGTGACAGAACAACTATATATAATACCTGCCCACTGCTGATAGAATGAGTTAATTTTTGTTCTAAAAGGGTGAGATTTGGAGTTTTTTTAGAGGAAGCTTATGGAATGAGAACAGTTTAATGGCTACATGCTGGGGAGAAATGAAATGGAAGTGAGAAGTTTTATTAAAACTCTGGAAAATAGAAATATTACGTCTCAGATTACTGCTACTGTTACTCATGTATGGGATGAAATAGGCCTGCTTTGGGAAGCCTGCAAGAAAGGATTAAGCATTCGCTGTTATTGGATAATTTTAGTGAATTAAGATAACAAAGCTGACAATTTCAATTACATTGTTCCAGTTGAAAATAGGAATGGTGAAATTGCTCATATTGACCAAAGGTTGTTCATCTCCCAAATTTCTGACCTTTAGGTAAAAGCATAAGAAGAGTGATGGAATAACCTTTTCACTGAAAATCGGTCAAGGTAGAATTCGTTTGAATCCATTTGACATCAATAGGATTATGATGGAAGAATATAAGAAAACATATGTCACAGATGCATTGTAAAAATTTTATGGGTACCATACCATTAGCCAAGGAGGAGGACTAGAATACTTTAGCTTGACCTGTTTCACTTTCAGAAATGTATTATGTCATTTTTGTTAAACTCTGATAAAGCTCCAAGGACAGATTGTATTACTAGATGTTTACAAGACAATAAAATAAGAATTAGCACTTCTCTACCTTCAAGTGTTTCAGATTGTTGAAGAACAAATATTTTTTCCTCATTCTACAAGACTTTCTAAGTTTCAGGTAATAGTGATACAGGGAAAGTCTTTGTTAGCCCATTCATCTATATGTCATTATCACTGTTATGGCTACAAAGCAAATGTTATGCAGTTATAAGGTAGTTCATTATCTCACATTTCATCTACAACAGGGACTCATAAAGGCAAAAATGGGTGAATCTCAGCTGGTCCATTTCTAGTCAAACATTCAAAGGTTAGATAGTCACTTAGCAGAATCCATCCATCCATCCATCCATCCATCCATCCATCCATCCATCCATCCATCCACAACCCCTTTTCCCCATTTCTACACATGGGGTCAGGGTGTCACTTTAACCAGGGAAATCAATGATTGCAGTTTTGTAGCACTTCCAGTGCACATTAAGTTCTGTCCAATGTTTTTTTTTTCCTTTGGAAAGTACATGGGAAATCTGTCTTTCCTCATTGTTTTACTGACAAGGGGATCAGCACCCTGGAATCTAACCAATGGTCTCACTTCCTTGTGTTTTGATCTCACCAGTGGAACCTGATGGGGTACTATGTGTTCTCAGTATTGCACCCCATTGCTCGGTGCTTGCATGTCTTTTTGTTCTCTGTGACTAGCACAACACTCAACTTCTTACTTAGTACATTGAATTTGCTATTACTGCAAAGTTCAACTTGTATTACAAAATCTATGTGATGTGCAACTGCTGCTCACAGTACAGCACTATATGTTTTACATTTCCAGGTTATTATTCAGTAAATGTTCTCTGCTTGTTGTTTAGTACTGTTATTGTTCACCTGCATATAGCACTTACTAATAAATAAACAGACTCCAATGCATATCATTTTGATATGCTGTTTTTAGTTCTGTTTTCTTTTCCTGGATCCTGTCTTTTTTTGATTTGTAGTACAACTAACTAGTCAACAAAATATACTAAATAAGTAAAATACATAAATAAATAAATAAAATGTTGCCTTAAATTTATAAAAAAAGCAAATTTACAAGTAAGGTAACATATACAGAATTAGCTATTAAACGGCTGTTGCATAATTGCCTCTGTCCTTGAGAATGCATACCTGCACTCTGTTGACAAAAATTGTTATTCTTATATGTCAAAAAACAAGACTGCAATACAAAATGGTATGAATATGTTCTATGCCAATATCAGTTCGTATAAACTGTTTCCTAAATAATTATTTTATAGGTGTGGTGACAGAATGAATTTATATATTTGTCCGAGGAAAATTATGAAAAAAAGCTTTTGACGTAATGTTATCCTGCATATTTCATGAAACATGTCCCTAACATATAAGCATTTATTTTACATGTAATTATTTCTGTTCAGAAAATGTAATTACCAGAAGTATGAATTTATTTTAATGAATGTGTTCAGAACAAAGTCATGACTGCAGACATGGCACTATTAATTGACTACCTAAGAATTAATTTTAAACAAAACTGAAAGATAATAACAAAATGTAAAGTAAATTTGCTTAATATATTGTTGTGGTTCTCCTAACAAACCTACCTGCAATTAGTTGTAACTAGTATACAATTAGTAGCACAGCAAATTAAAACATGTCTTAAAGGTGCAGGGATTTCTAATTTGGCTTAATAAATGCAAAGAATAAAAAATTAAAAAAAAAGGATTTTGAAAAAGAATAAAACATTTTGAAGGTGCATGATACAAACTGAAATAAATTAATTTCACATCTATAGTTATTACATAAAACTTTTTATTGTTTGTCATGTTTAACTACATTTTGACATCATCATACAAACTACTTTAAACAGATTCTTACCCTTTTCAGACTGTGTGTGTAAAATAACTGGTTTACATGAATCCCAAATCCCCCCCAAAAATCTCACCTGACAGAAAATCAGGATTCTGACTTTGGGGCAGCAGTCAGCCCACTGCTTGACTGCATGTGTATTTTTCCATTATTTATGAATGTCTTTTTTACAGCTACCACTGCTGTTATTGTAATTTTGATGAAGTCACCTTTGACAGTAACCATTTGAAATGCTGAGACCCACTGGAGTGAGTCCTGAAACATGGAGACTGCATGGTTAAAAAATGGAATTGCATATGGCCATTTCTTAGAATATTCCCCTTTTCTCTGAGGTATGGCAATCTCAGAGTCAGTATATATATATATATATATATATATATATATATATATATATATATATATATATATATGGGTCTACTTCTTTTGACCAACTCCCATTTGCCCGACACTCATTTGCCTGAGACCAAATGACTGAATTCACATTTGCCTGACACTTCAATTGCCTGACACTTCATTTGACTGACAAGTATTATTAGCAAGAAAATGGAATATGCCCCCTTCCCCACTGTAGTGCGACCCTGGAGTTAGAATATATAGTTAGGGGGGGCAAAGCCCCCCACTTCATTTCATATGATATTGTTAACTTTTGATGTAATATTGCTTAGTAAAGAAAGTAAGTGGGGCTTCACCCCACACCCCTTGTGGGGGCTGTGCCCCCCCCACCCCCCTAACTATATATTCTAACTCCAGGGTCGCACTACTGTGGGGAAGAGGGCATATTCCATTTTCTTGCTAATAATACTTGTCAGTCAAATGAAGTGACCAAAGGAAAAAAGGTCGTTGCTCTGCCAAATCCAGCTGTCCGTTAACAGGTACACAAAAGTAAAGGAAAAAACGTAGCCGGATGCTGCTGATGTGTAAAAACATAAAATGATTTATTCCAAATAAGAACACAACACGTAATGAGCGCTTTCGGGTTAATCCCTTCCTCAGATATGTATACAACAATGCATTGCCATTATTTTAAAAAACATCCTATCCAATCATCTTTCAGTAAAACACCCGCCTTTTGTTGAGCACAGGTTTGAGAGGGACCACATCATTTAACCCTGGATCCCTGTGTGCTGTCAGTTCCAGGATCCACTTTGTCTCAGCCAGTTCAGTGTTTAATGTAATATCTCCCCCCCTACTGGTCAAACACAGATTAACGATGACCCTAAAAGTAAAACTATGTAGGGGATATTTCTTAACATGCCTAAACAATGCATTACTTTCATTGGCATTCCTAATATTAGACAAATGCTGAAGTATTCGTTCTTTCAACTTTTGATTCGTCTTCCCTATATAGTAGCTTGGACATGAATTACATTCAGCTATATAGACTAAGTCAGTGGTATTACACGTTGCCCTCCCCTTAAAAACATACACTTTATCATTATTCGGGTGACAAAACTCCACTCCTTTTTTAATATAAGCACAAGCCTTGCAACGACCGCATGGGACAGTTCCTACTCTGTCCATGACATTCCTTCTATCAGTTGACCTCCCTTCTTTACACAAAACATCCTTCAAATTCTTGTTTCTTTTATAAACAAAGCTCGGTCGTGTGCCTACCATGTCTCTTAAGGAATCGTCACTTGTTATAATATTCCAATTTCTTCGTATAATATTACTAACCCCTCTAGTATCACTTCCATAGGTCAACGTAATTTTACGGGTATGTGTTCTGACCCCCTCTGTCTCTTGGTTATTGTACGATGTATCCAACCATGGTCTATATCTATTGGATCTGTATTGTTTATTTTTACTAATAACATCCTTTACCATATTCTCATTGTATCCTCTCTCAACAAAACACTGGCCCAAATGTGCCAACTCCCCCTCAAACTGTCCATCATCCTTGCTCAACCTGGAAATACGTCCTACCTGTCCTTGAACGACATTGGGGAAAGTGTGTCTCGGATGCATGCTGCTGAACGACAGCATAGTATTCCTCCAACATTCCTTCCTGTAAAGTCTGGAGGAAAACCCCCCGTTCTGCTGTGTTAAGCAGACATCCAAAAACTCCACAGCTACCTGTGACATATTCACACTAAATTTAAGAAATGTAGTAGTGGTATGGAGGTAATCAATAAACGACCTAAGCTCTACATCCGTCCCCTTCCACAAAATGAACACATCATCAACAAAACGGAAGTACCTAAACAAATGCTTTTTCCAGGTATGGTTACCAAAAACATAAACCTCCTCCCACTGGGAAAGAACAAGGTTGGCATATGTATTGGCACAGGGGGTGCCCATGGCAATCCCCTGTGCCTGCCTAAATACCTTGCCTATACCCTGAAACACATTGTTCTCTAACACTAAGGTTAGCAATTCTACAACCAACTCCACTTTATTGCATAACAAACCCTTAGCTTTGTTTATAAAAGAAACAAGAATTTGCCAATGAATTAACCCGAAAGCGCTCATTACGTGTTGTGTTCTTATTTGGAATAAATCATTTTATGTTTTTACACATCAGCAGCATCCGGCTACGTTTTTTCCTTTACAGTCAAATGAAGTGTCAGGCAAATGAAGTGTCAGGCAACTGACATTTCAGTCATTTGGTCTCAGGCAAATGAGTGTCGGGCAAATGGAAGTTGGTCAAAAGAAGTAGACCCATATATATATAGGTTTAGAGGGTTGAGGGGCTTGATTCTTTGCAAAAAAAGAAGTTTAAAGGGGAAGAGATCTTAGAGATTCACTTTTTCTTGGATTTTGTATCTTTTTTTTTTACTTGTCTACACGCTGCATTTTGAGTGCCAACATTTCACTATGGAGCCCATTTTAACATTATGCTAACAATGAATAATTGATTTTGGAAGTAGAACAGAAATGCATACTGTTTCATTTTACCTAATACAGAATGGAAAGAGCCAATGTGTGTCTTTTTTGGATAGCAATCATAAAGCAACATCTATTGGGTCCTTACTACAGGGAAAGGCAGTAGGCATTGGTTTGCCAAATACATGAATGAATATAATGAACCATGATACAACTTGTGTGGCATGCATTCCAAACTCCCTTTCCAAGCATAATGATGTCATTTGTATAAAAAAATATCAAGATAAATTGATAACTTATTTATTTAAGATTTGTTTACCGGGAAAGTCCGACTTGGAACAAAGCCATTTTTCAGTGGAGGCCTGGGGAGAAATGCTCCAGACGCATGTCTTTGAAATGTGGGAGGAAACCGGAGCACCCACAGGAATCCCACACAATCGCAGGGAGGACATGCAGACTCCGCACAGAAGGCACATTTTATGTGCTGTATACCTTGATAACTGAAGTTGATCTACTTCTTTAGGACAAGGCTTGTTTTTTTGTCATTATTTAGTTGGTTTGCAAAGAAGCAATACTGATGACTGAAACAGAGCACTGGATGGATCATGTGTTATGGGCTTTAACCAATCTGACATTGTACTCAGAGACATGATGTTGAGGGGATTACAGGATAATGAAATAAAGGCACTAATGTAATTTGAAAGGAGATTGTGGCATCAACAGAGGAAGAAGATAATGTAAAAAATATTAGTGTATTCAGTGTTTTTCACTTATTTAACCATTGCAAAACAATTACACACTTTTTCTAAGAGATATTACAGAGTGGAACTTACTACTTATGTGTGTTATAGCCCAGACTATTCATCTTCACAGCTCTTCTGCAATGTTGGCTTTGAACTTATTGTGTCAAATTGCCCAGATGACTTAATTTCTAGGTATCTGATAGAGTATCCTGAGGCATTCAACAATATTATATATAAAGCACATGATAAGATATTGAACAGATCAAGGGCCAGATTTATGAAAGCTTGCATGGAGTGCAAGAAGAGTGTAGGAGCTCATGCAGGCAATATGTCTGCCGTGCGATCCAGGTACAGCCAGAAGGGGCATGCAGAAGAGCTACTATAGCTACTATAGCTACTCTTGCACAGACAGCATCATAGTATGCAAATGACCTCATTTGCTGCTGAAAGCTATGCAAATGAGGTAAATTTGCAATCCAGGAAAAACTAACCTGTCCGTGGAAGATTAGTGTTATCTGCATAAATGTACTCCATTGGTAATGGAGTACCGTTCTGCAAATAGCTAACTGGAGCTATGACAGCTCCAAATAAAGGATGCATACAGTTGAGGAAGCATGCCAATGGCCAAATATAAGGCCATTGGCATTTATAAATGTTTAAAATGATTAAAATCTAACTTTTTTCCCCGATCTCCGATGTTTAAGCATAGCACAGCACCGCGCAAACGTGCGGCGATTTAAAAAACAAGAAAATAATTAAAAAATAGCCAAAAATAGCCATTTTCACTAAAAAGCTTATCCTGCCATGCAGGTGAATGGCAGGCTGAAGACAACATGGCCACTGAGTAGTGGTTGCTAAGGGGGGAAGCTCAGTGTGAGAGCTGTAACCATGCATTAGTAGGCAATCCTATGCAAATGAGGATAAGGAAAATGAACCCAATTTAACCCAGCATGTGAGCCATGTCCCAAGAGTGTAAGTGTAGGAGTAGGTGAGTAGTAGAGTAGTAGAGTAGAATATAGGTAACATCATGAGGGGGTGTGTCAGAAAGGCTGTAAGCTTATTGGAGCACAGTGTCTTGTGTTTGCCCTGAGTTGCTCAGGATTGCAAGAGGCGTGTCTACAGTTGTCCTTTTTGAAAACCAGAAACCAAAGGCGTACGCTGTGAATATATCTGAAATTTCTTGCAAACGTGCACACAGCATGTGCGAGCATGTGCGCTGTTGTGCACGCATGTGTGCTTGTTTGCGCGGTGCTGCCCTGGGCAGAAACAGAAAGGGAAAAGGAAGGAAAAGAAGTAGTAGGACGTTAACCAAGGAGAACTATCAGAGCTGCCAGGTGAAACGTATCATAATCAGCCAATTACACAGGTAGCAGACTAGCCCAGCCCAGCAGAGCACTTTAAACTCTGCAAACAGCATTCTTCCCTGTTTTTTCCAAAGAACTCTGCAACACTGCAGTATACAAAGAGGGAAAACTTAAAAACTTTAAAGTCAGACAAAATGTTAGGGGCTGCTATTGCTATCATAAACCAACATGTGCAAGGTGCTGAGGGAGGTGATGTTGTGAATGCTGCTGAGCAACCCACAGTGAGGAGATGGAGAAGAGTGTACAGACCCAGGGTAACCTACCAGAAGCTACATGAGCTGGAGATAGTGGAGTGCTATAGGGTGGACCGAGACCTCCTGCAGCAAATTGTTGAGCTGTGCCGGCCATGCCTCACACATAGAACCAACAGAGGGGAACCCATCCCAGTGGATACCAAGGTATGCGTTGGCCTAAGAATACTAGCTACAGGTACCTTCCAGAGAACAACTGGTGATATGATGGGGATTTTGCAGGCTTCAGCATCCAGGGTACTGCACCAGTTTCTGGATGCCAAGTCAGCACATGTCAGTGAGCACTTATATTTCCCCAATTCCCATGAGGCATTGGCCAGCAATATGCATCTTTTCCACCAAATAGCAGAATACCCTGAGGTAGTGGGTGCAATAGACTGCATGCACATACACATCAAAGCACCACCCAGTGAGCGGGGTAGGGTCTACATCAACCGCAAGGGCTTCCCCCCATCAACTGCCAGGTCGTGTGCGATGCCCAGGGCATAAGAATGAATGTGTGTGCTGGCTGCCCTGGAAGTTATCAGGATTCCCACATCTGGCATCTGATGCAGCTGTACCAGAGATTTGCCAATGGGGACATCCCTGATGGTCATCTAGTGGGGGGTGCTGGATACGCACTGGAGCCGTGGCTGATGACACCCATTAGAAATGCATAAACACCCAAACAAGAACTCCATAATGAGTCACATGCCCAAACAAGAAACATAATTGAGCATGTGTTTGGATGCTCAAGTCACGGTTCTGGTGCCTGTACACATCTGGTGGAGCCTTGCAGTACTCCCCAACTATATGTACCCAAATTGTCATAGTATGTGCCATGCTACACAATATGATCCTGTGGAAACAGCTGCAGCAGGAACAACATGGGGCATGGCCAAACAGCCCTCCAACATTGCCAAGGCCTGCACAGGCACAGCATGACTCAGAGGAGGAACAAGCTGAGCCTGTCCCAGTAGGCAGAAGAAGGTGTGCCCAGTATGCCCTGGCCTTGGCAAAGAGGCAACGCATAGCACATACACTGACTCAGTAGGAACCCTAGAAATGACACCTCTCTGACTCACACATACAGTAAAAGGGATGCCTAACTTGACACTACCTGTTTTCAAACATGTAGAGGGAGTGTAATATGTGCATCCAACATAGGCAGCCCTGCAGCACCACCTGAGGCATGAGTCCCTATTTTAAGCAATATAAATCACTGCTAAGCAAAATTTATCAGTATTGAGCATATTTAAATACAATTGCGCGTAGCTGCGCACCACGCTAACTAGTGCAACATTGTGCAACACCGGGCAAAGTTGGGCAATGTTGGGCAAAGTCGGGCAATGTTGGGCAAAGTCGAGAAAAGTCGAGCAAAGTTGGGTAAACACGCTCACACCTGCTTTACTGTTCCTTAACCAGTCAGGTCTGCCCAGCAGGAAAATAAAAAGCAGTGACAGGGTTCAAACTCAGGATACTGTGCACTATAGTCACAGTACTGAACCACTAAGCCATGACAGCATTTCATTAGCACAGACACAACTTAAGTCACTCACACATACCAGTTGGGGGGTCACATACCTAACAGTCACAGCCAGCAAAACAATTGTAGACAAACGCAAAAACAAACAAATGCTGTATCCTGCCCTCTGAAGAGGCATTTGAGTAATCTCCCCCCCAGGCCTATGCAGACAGATAACAGCAGGCCAGGCAGTGTGATGTGAGTTGGGTAGGCTATGAAGTCACAAACTAATATGTGTGTAATTGGAAGCTAAGGTCTGTAGTACAATGGTATGCCTCAAGCCAGTATGATAGGCAACAGTACAGACTGAAATGGAGCACCTGACATAGCAGTGCAGGCCTAGCAAATGTGTAAGTGTCAGGTGTACACCTCATCCTATGTACACCCACAGTAACAATCAGGTGTGCCTCCTGGGTAGAAATGTACAAATAATAGCTGCCCCCCCTGTATGTAAAAATGTTAATAAGTCTATGCAAATTGACTCATGGAAGCCCTGCAGGCACAGCGTGCTTCCTGTCGATGTACAACACAAAGGTGAGCCCTGAAGTAAAAACCAACTTGATTTTTCACACACATATAGTATATATGCCCATAGTGGGCATGCTCACACACTTAAACAAATTTAACAAATTTCAGTCAGCAACATACTGAAAGGTCATACTGAGCATGCTCACACACCTAGGCCATGTCTGAGTACAGCAGTGCACCACACATATCTGGCAGTTGCAGTTCTTACTCCATACACTTGTCACTATTCACCAATCCTGCCTTGCACACACAGTGATACAGAAACAGACTCATATAATATATTGGACTCCTGTCATAATCAAACTATGTCCTACAAGTACTTAAGTTGTTCAATGAAAGTGAAAATGCAAAGAAGATCAATAAATCTCCAATCAGTATCATCAAGAAACAATGAGCACTCCTAACATTATCCAAGCCATGCTCTGGCAAAAATATTACCATAGAGTCCATAGAGAACCATGAAACTTTCTTTCGGCATGTCATAAATATCAGTGTAAACTCATATATGTTCTGAGTCAGTGCAAAGTGTAAATGAACACATGTACATGACTAGCATTGCCAACATCTTGTCAGACAGGTTCATACATATTTCCCCCCTCTCACTGACAAAAGGGCCCATTACCATACCTGGAGATTGTGAAAACCCAGAAATCACATATACAATGGTTAAACAGCTCTATCCAAACCTAAAAACATGGCGTCTATGGGATGACATGGGTTCCCTGGCTGTGTCATAGGTATACTCCAAAACAAACAGACCTTGCACCTGAACAGTTTGTTGAGACAGACCCTCTGTACAGGTTATGAAACTGTTGAATGGGTTACAGCAACGTTTGGCACACTCCACAAGTGATGATACACAACAGATCATGGGAACTATAGTCTTATAAGCCTAATAAGCCTGATCTGCAAGGCCATGGAATCCATCATTATGGAACTCATAAACAGAGCTATTGGGAGCCTACAAACACCCAACCCTACCCATTGTGGTTTTGTCAGGGGCAGATGATGGTTCCTAAACCTGCTAGACAGTTTTCAAGGCAGTCATCCAGGACATACATCAATGAAATGAGCTCCACACGGCCTACATAGACCTTAAAAAGCCCTTTCCCAACACCCCACACACGTCGTATCCACAAAATCAACAACCTGTGCATAAACACGTATGTCATCTGATGGATTGCCAACTGGGGCACAGATAGATCCCACAAGGTAAGAATTGTGGTCTCCTGTTCAAGCTGGTAACAACTGCTGCCCCTCATGGCTCAGTCCTGGGACCCCTCCTGTCTGGTGTATACTTTTCAGAAATACAGTCAAACACATGAGGGCTATGTTTAGTAAGTTTGTGGATGACTGCAAAAAGGTTGTCATAATCGATGTCTGGGACAACAGAGACATCCTTAAAAAGGGTCTCAGTCAGACAGATGTGGTGTCAAAATTATGGCCTCGAGCTACAGTCATAGAAATACCACATAGGTGCCAACACCCTAAATATGGAGGTAATAATAAGGGATCTATGGATACATGTGGATAGTTATCTCGACTTTCAGAAACACATTCACAAAGTGGTTAGAAAATCATGCTATGTGTTCCCACAAATTGCCAAGGTCTTTGCATGTAGGTCAAAGGAGGTTCCCTCTACTCATCAGTCATGAGACACATCAGAGAGTATCATGGCACACTTGCGATGGATCTGACTAGGCACCTTCAGCAGCTGGAAAGACCACTTTGGCTTATTATACTGTGTTCCCCCTATACACACACACACACATATATATATATATATATATATATATATATATATATATATATATATATATATATATATATATGTAGATAGGTACATAGGTAGGTAATGGGCTATCTGCCTGAAGGCATATATTAGTATGGCCAGAGTGTGCAGCTATCACCACACATGGGGTTAGTTCCCTAGGCATCTGTGTAGTAGAGCTGATGAAGTGACCCATGGTGTGACAGTTCAGTTTCACATACACTCATCAAGGCTCCTCTGGAAGACTGTCATTTAGGGACTCAGCTTAATGTAGGTTGGGAGCCTGTTCTAAAGCAAGGGAAGTCTGTGAGTTAATAATATATCCCTCCAACATGTTCTATTTATTGCTGTGATGATGATATCCCTAGAGCATGTGGCACAGTGAGCTTGGGTTTACTTCAGATAGCGCATGTACATCAGTTCTGCATTGGACATGGACCTGTCTGTTGGGCAGAGATCGCCTAAGTAGACAGTATGCAGTACAGATTGAGTTAAATTCAGTCTTGTTGCGTGGGGCAACTGTTTGAGGCCAGTAATCCTCTTCGTGAGGTACCTCTGTGGTCTCTACAGCTGCTGGATATGCTTAGTTGAGTACATCCAAAATGGTGCATTGTACTCAATGATGGGTCTGATGGCTTAAGAGTAGAAGGCCACCATTACCTCTTTTGATCCTGATGCAAACCCTTTGTTGATTAGGTGGGCCACATAGGATTTCCCAATCACTTTGGCAACATGGTTGTCAAAGGAAAGATGACTTTCTACTTGTGTCCCCAGATCCCTTATTACCGTGTCAGTTTTAAGAGGGTAACATCTATGTGGTAGTTTGTGGGTACTTTGTTTTCACCAAAGAGGATTACTATGCATTCTTCCACATTGAGCTTGAGGCCATGATTCTGACACCACACATCTGTCTCATTGAGTCCCTTCTGGGGAATATTTGTGTCATCCCGGGAATCTGTTATGGCAAACACTTTACAGTTCCCAGCAAACTTAGTCAGCCACAACCCTCCTGTGTTGGCATGTACTTTTGAGAAGTCTATACCAAACAAGAGGGACCCCAGGACTGAACCTTGGGGGACACCAGTTGTTACCGGTGTAAAGTCTGACATGTATCCAGCAACTCTTAATTTGTGGGATCAATCTGTGAGCCAGTTTGAAATCCATCTTGTGATGTATGGATTCATGCCCAGGTTGGTGAGTTCATCTATGATACCTGACTGGAGAATGGTGTCAAAGGCCTTACCAAGGTACAGGTAGGCTGTATGGAGCTCATTTCAATCATCTGTGGCCTGAGTAACTGTCTCATGAAATCCACCCAGTTCAGGAGGCGCAATCTGCATTTGACAAAGCCAAACTGGGTGTGCTCAACTATGTGAAGGTTCCCAATGTCTTTATTGTTAACTTCCATTATGATTGGCTTCATTGCCTTGCAGATCGGACTCATCAGGTTCATAGAGCATAAATGCCAAGGGTCTTTTGTGGCCCCACCCCTGTGGAGTGGAAAGAACATTGCTGTGCAACATTCTTTGGGTACATATCCTGTAGAGAGCATGTAGAGAGAGGTGTAAGTATCATTGATGAATATGGATACATCCCCACCCTATGTGCTATGATCCAGGTTCTGATGCTGGAAGGCATGGAATGAGTAGTATCCTGGTAGTGTTGGAGTGCTCTCTGGAGCCTTGAACTAGGTTTCTGTTACTGCACAGATATGAATATTCTCCATACTGAGAAGTGCCTCGAGTGTGTGCATCTAGAGGCTGAGACTTCTGGCAATGAGTAGCATTTAGCACACTTTGTGGTTATTTGTGTTGGTTACGGGGTTTGGTTTGTCCTGAGTGACCGGTGTTCCACACCTGAAGTCAATGCCTCATTGGTCTGATCTGACCATAAGCTAATTACCCTACATATCCACATTCTGCCCCCACCCCCCATTAAGGAAACCATGTTAAAAAATATTTCCAAAGACAACTTCATAATTCTTAAGACAGAAGTGGTGAACATCAGGACACCCATGCAGATGGACAATATAGTTACGACTACTGAATTCTACACAATTGTACTTTATAAGCACTTACATGAATGCATGGATCGTACTTTCCCAAACAGAACCAAGATGCTATCCTCTAAGAAAAGGAAGCCAATCTGGTGGTCCCCTACCATAAACAAACTGCACAACAGAAGGAAGAAACTATTGCAAAAGAGAGTAAAACCCATGAGTGGAGGAGCTCCCTGGCCAGCCTCAGTAAGAAGCTGCAATCCCTGATAAAATCCTCCAAAGCTAGTTACAAAAACAAAATTGCCACTGATTCTAAAGACAACCACAAAGAATTCTATAGCTATGTCAAGATTCACAATGGCAACACTCAGATCTGCTCTGAGTTACCGCACAATGGCACTAAATATACAGACCCAACTGATATTGCCAACATCCTGGCAGATAGGATCAGTGCTAACTTTACCCCCCTCTCACCCATGAAAGAGCCCATCTCTATACCGGAAGAATGCAAAGTTGCTGTCATCATGGCTGCACAGGTATAAACTACTGTCCAAAGCCAGGAACACAGCATCCATGGGACCAGATAACATCCCAGGCTGCATTCTGCATGAACTACAGAACAAACTGGTACCACACCTAAGTACCATGTTCAATCATAGCCTCACCTCAGGCTTTGTGCCTGCTGAATGGTGCACAGCGACAGTTATCCCACTACACAAGGGGAGAGCCACAACGGACTCCAGGAACTAGCACCCCTTAGCCTGATGAGCCTGGTCTGCAAGGCCATGGAATGTATCATCATGGAACTTATAAACAAAGACATTGGCAATCTCCAAACGATGGACCACAACCATTTCGGGTTTGGAAAAAGCAGATCATGTCTCCTAAACCTGTCAGACTTCTTCGAAGCAGTCACCAAAGCTGTAGATAAGGGTAAGGTGGTTCAAACAGCCTATTTAGATCTTGCCAAGGCATTAGACACTATCTCCCACTCTGGAATTATAGATAAACTCACTAAACTAGGTATAAATCCCTATGTCACAAGACTGGTTGCCAACTGGCTCACTGATAGAACCCACACTGTGAAAGTAGCAGACTCCAAGTCCGACTTCAGATCAGTGACAAGTAGAGCACCACAGGGTTCAGTCCTGTGTCCTATCCTGTTTGGTATCTACTTCCCTGAAGTACAGGCTAACACAGAAGGTCTTTGGCTAATGAAGTTCCCAGATGACTGCAAACCAGGAGCCGTAATCAAAACTACTAATGATGTGGACATCCTACAAAAGGGCCTCACTGAGACAGATGCCTGTTGTCAAAGCCATGGCCTCAAGCTCAATGCCAAAAAGTGCATTGTCATCCCCTTTGGTAAAAACTCTGTACCCATGAACTACAACAAAGGTGGTAGTATACTTAACACTGAAAGTGTGATAAGAGACCTTGGGACACAGGTGGTCAGTAGACTCTCCTTTGATAATCGCATCACCACAGTAGTCAGGAAATCCTTCTACGTGGCACACCTCATCACAAAAGGTTTCTCATGCAGAAAAAAAGTGGTCATTGTTCCCCTCTATTCATCACTCATCAGATCCATTATAGAGTACAATACCCTTTTTGGTATGTACCTCACAAGACATCTACAACAACTGGAAAGCCCACAGAAATACCTCACAAAGAGGATTAGCAGCCTCAAATACATGCCCTACACAGACTGTCTCAAAACACTCCAGCTTTACTCTGTCGCATATCGCCTGCTCAGAGGTGATCTCTGCTTAACATACACAGCTATGTCAAACACAGAGCTGTTGGACATGCTCCACTTAAAGAAATCCCAATCTCTCCGAGCTTTGGCCCCAAAACCCAGACCGAAATACAAAAGGAGGGGGTATATCCATTTTTGTAAAGGATATCCACACCTCCAGGTTAGTGGCACAGCACGAGCCTTCGGAGACCATCCAAGTGCAATTAGCAGTGGGAAAAGCTGCTTATCAGATTGTAGCCTGCTACAGATCACCTACCTTGTCTCAGGACCCTCACTCAGCATTCCTGAGAGCACTGGAAAATATAAAGATCCTACCAGACACCATGATATTAGGAGATTTCAACCACACAAACATTGACTGGGAGAATTACTCAAGTACAAACTCCTTTGCCCAATGCTTCCTAGAGTTTATAAACTCAAACGCCCTAGAACAGCTGGTCACCATGCCCACTAGAGGTGACAACATACTGGACCTGATCATCACCAACATGGGGGATCAGTGTTCCGCACCAGAGGTAAACCCCTCGCTGGTAAGATCAGATCATAACATAATCACACTGGACATCCACATCCCGACCCCACCCCCAGTCAGGGAAACCACTGTGAAAAACTTTTCAAAAGCAAACTTCACACTTCTCAAGACCGAAGTGGAAAGTTTCAAAGCCCCCTTGCTACAGGATAATGCAATCCAATTCACAGAATCCTTTACAAGTGCATTATATGAGCATCTACAGGGATGCATAGATCAAGCCATCCCGAGTAAAACCAAGACTCACTCCTCCAAAAAGAGGAAACCAGTCTGGTGGTCCTTGGCCATAAATAAGCTATACAACAGAAGGAGGAAACTACTACATGATAGAGAAAAATTCCAAAAAAGGAAAGGCATCACTGATCATTATTAGCAAGACACTACGATCACTCATAAAATTATCCAAGGCCAGTTTCTAAAGAAAAATTGCCAAGGAATCTAAAGATAACCACAAAGCTGTCTTTAGCTATATCAAACATTTAGGTGGCAACTCTCAGATATGCTTTGAGCTACTGCAAAATGGCAAAAAATACACTGAACCAACTGACATTGCCAACATCCTAGTGGACAAGTTTAGTGCAAACTTCACCCCCCCACCACCAAAAGGGCCTGTGTCCAGCCCAGAAGAATGCAGAGCCCCAGACATCATGGACATGCAGGTAAAAACAGCCCTCTCCAAAGCTAAGAACACAGCATCGATGGGACCGGATGGTGTCCCAGGCTGCGTCTTACATGAGCTCCAAAAGGAACTAAACCCTCAGCTAAATTCACTGTTCAGACTCAGCCTTACCACAGGCTATGTACCCAAAGAATGGTGTACAGCAACAGTCATCCCACTCCACAAAAGTGGTGCCACAACAGAACCTGGGAACTATCGCCCTATAAGCCTGACCAGCCTGGTCTGCAAAGCTATGGAGCGAATTATCATGGAACTCATAAACAGAGACATTGGGAAGCTCCAGACACTGGACCCCACCCAATTTGACTTTGTTAAAGGCAGATCCTGCCTCCTAAACCTATTTCACTTCTTTGAAACAGTTACCAAGGCCATAGACGAAGTGAAGGTAGTCCACACAGCCTACCTGGACCTCACTAAGGCCTTTGACACCATTCCCCACTCTGGCATCATAGACAAGCTTACCAGCTTGAACATTAACCCCTATGTCACGAGATGGGTGGCCAGCTAACTCACGGATAGAACACACATGGTCAGAGTTATGGGTGCCATGTCCGACTATAAATCAGTCACAAGTGGCATCATACAGGTCTCGGTCCTGGGACCCCTCATGTTCAGTATTTACTTCTCTGAGGTACAGACAAGCATGGGAGGACTATGGTTGACCAAGTTCACAGATGACTGCAAACTGGCTGATACAGACATCCTCCAGAAGGGTCTTACAGAGACAGATACCTGGTGTCAAAACCATGGCCTCAAGCTGAATGCCAAAAAAAATGCATAGTCATCTCCTTTGGAAAAAACAAAGTGCCCATGAATTACCACATAGATGGTAATCCACTAGGTACGGAAAATGTAATTAGGGACCTGGGGACCCAGGTAGATAGTAACCTCTCATTTAATAATCACATTTCCAAAGTGGTTAGATATTCCTTCTATGTAGCCCACCTAACCACGAAAGGGTTCACCTCTAGATCAAAAGAGGTCATTGTGCCCCGCTACACATCACTCACTAGCCCCATAATAGAGTACAATGCCCCAATTTGGTATGTACCTTAACTGGCACATGCAGCAGCTGGTAAGACCACAGAAGTATCTCACCAAGAGGATCATGGGCCTCAAAGAGATGCCCTATGCAGCTCGACTAAAAAAACTCCAGCTCTATGTAGTTGCTTACTGCCTGCTCAGAGGTGATCTATGCCTGATGTATAAGGCCATGTCCACCTCAAGAAAAACAAATCTCTTAGAGCCACACACTCCAGTGAATTAAACCTCAGCAATGCAATAAACAGGATGTGCTGGAGGGATAGATTCCTGTCCCAGAGACTTCCCTCACTCTGGAACAGAATCCCAGTTGATGTTAGGCAGAGCCCCTGACAGACTCTCTTCAAGAGGAATCTTGATGAGTGGATGGGAAACTGTAAATTTATCCTTGGGATCACTTCAGTTGCTCTGCTAGACAGAGGCCCAGGAAACTAATTCAAAAGGGAGGCAAAAGCCAACACATTTTGGCTAGGCTTATAAATGCCCTTGAGCAGATAGCCTAGTACCTAACTATGAACCTTTGAACCTACACGCTCTAGGGACCTAAACCTTGTCACCACAATAAACAGAACATGCCGGTGGGATAGATTCCAGTCCCAGAGACCTCACATACTCCAGAATAAACTACCTATCTATATCAAACAATGCTCCTCATTAGCACTCTTCAAGAAAAATCTTGATGATTGGATGGGAAATAGGAAATTCGCCCTGGGGATCACTTCTGTGTCTCTGCTCGACAGTGGCACAAGAAAATAAATTTCTTGGATGGCAAAAGCCAGGGTACCTTTTTGGCTGGGCTTGTATAGGCCCCCTGGGCCGATAGCCTAGTACCTACCTATGAACCTATGAACCTTTGAGCCTTGTCTAAAAAAGGTAATATGGGGACAGCAAGAGACTTGGCCAGTATTCAGAAGCATAGGGGCGACAGATGCAAACCATCTGTAGTGAAGCAACAAGGCTTGCCTATCATGTCATCACAGGCAGACAGAGACTGGTTCCCCTTTGAATGACACCAGAAGCTCAGCCAATTGTTGACGTTTATCATCTTTTTGTTATATTGCAGTATCATGTAGGTGAAGGTAAGATGCTACTCAAGGTTTGACCCTGTGTGTGCTAGCATGTGGTGCATCAACCCATATTTGATATGGTCATGGCCTATGCATACAATACACTCACAATACACCTAGTATGATAAGCCTGCTGAGGTTAGCAAATCTGAAAAAAATCCTTTGTGCGGACTGTCAGCAAGTAATGTCTATATTGCACCCTGTAACTCCATATTGCTTGCTGAAGTGTAAAGAAGTACTTAGTTTGGATTAAGAACACTGCACATGCTAACTCTCTGTGTGTGTGTGTGTGTGTGTGTGTGTGTGTGTGTGTGTGTGTGTGTGTGTGTGTGTGTGTCTCTCCCTGGGGAGGAGCAACCTTTTTGGAGACTACTCACACAGCTTAAAAGTGGTATACTCATCTTTGTCAAGTCTCATGATGTCACCATCCTACAAATATACCTGTGGAAAGGTGAAATCCCAGTAATGTGTATAGCATGTCATGTAAATGCGTACTGCTGTATTATCATAATGTAGTTAGTTAGGAGTTTGAATCCTGCATTTGCCTACTGTGTGTGTGTCTCCCTGGGAAGGCGCAACCTTTTTAGAGACTACTCATACCCCTTAAAAGTGGTATACTCATCTTTGTCAAGTCTGATGATGTCACCAACCTACAAATATACCTGTGGAAAGGTGAAATCCCAGTAATGTGTATAGTGCATTGGGTAAATGCATACTGTTGTAGTATCATAATGTAGTTAGGAAAGAGTTTGAATCTCACACTTTCTGACAGTGTGTGTGTCTGTGCTGCAGGTGTGTGAAGCCATTGACCAATGTGGAGTAGGTTTTGATTTTTCTAGTGTATGACATATCACAATGACAACTGCATGTGCATTACACATGTAAGGTAGCTGGGGGGCAAATCCATATACATACATGTGACCTCAAGTATTTCATAGGTGGGTGCTGTGCCTTCTCCATGAACGCATGTGTTATCTTTGCCAGAGCATGCTGGCACTTTCCAGACATTAGGTCACTTCTGTATGCTTGTGACAAGCTTAGCCACTGCAGTGATCCCTGGCCTACATCTTCCATTTCACATCCACTCATCAATCATGGTTTCTATTGAAGAGTGTGAGTGAGGGTTTATGCTTGAGGTATATTTGAAACCTGTTCCAAAGCAAGCAAAGTCTGGCAAAGATGACTAATTATTATAGGTGTGCAACAACCTCTGTGGATCTGCATGCAAACCCTTTATTGCTTATGTACTCCACAGAGGGATTTCCAAAACTCTTTGGTAATATGATCATCAAAGGAGAGATGACTTAACACATGGCTCTATGTATACATTAGTACCTGTTCCACATTTTGGGGGCTACTACCTATGTGGTACTCTGAGGATACTTTGTTTTCTAAAAATGGATAACTATGTTTTCTTAGGCTTATAGCTTCACAGCAAGAGTTTGACACCAGGTATCTGTCTGTATGATACCCTTTTGGAGGATGTGTGTGTCATCTGGAAAATAAAGTATAGCCCACAGTATGCATTCTCATCAAACGTGGGAAGACATCTCCCTGCTATGTTTGCTTGTACCTAAGAAAGCTATATGCCAAACAGGAGTGGTCCCAGGACTGAGTGCAGGTGAATACCACTTGTTACTGGCATAGAATAGTACATGGAGGTTGCAAATGTTACTGTGTATCCTACATCTGTGTGTCAGTTGTCAAGCCATTATCTAACAATCGTTTATGGTCAGTCTGTTGAGGTTATGTATAATACCAGTATGTGGGATGGGTATGAATTGCTGGTGAGCTATAGCTTGGCTGTGTTGACCTCCTTTCCCTCACCTATAGCCTTGTTGACTGGCTTGAAGTCTACTAGGTGTAGGAGCCATGATCTGACCTTTAGAGAACCTAAGTGGGTATGGTGCAGTGTCTGCAGGTTCATAATGTCTTTGTTAATGAGTTCCATAATGCTGTTCTCCATAGCTTTCCAGATAACATTGGTCTGGCTTATAGGGAGAGAGTTTCCAGGACCTGTTGTAGTTCTACCCTTAATCAATTTATGTTAACATTTTCACTGGGTGTGATGAGGGTGGACAGGTTTAAGAATAAGTATATTAGAGGGTCAGGCCCGGTTTGAAGGTTAGTAGACCATGCCAGATAGGCAGGATTAAGTTGGTTTGTCCATGTGCTGAGGAGGGATGCAGAGTATATTGTGAAATAGGTGCAAAGGATGAAGCCGCCAGGTAACAGGAAAAGAGGAATGCCTAAGATGAGGTTTATGGCTGTGTTGAGAGAAGACATGCAGGTGGATGGTGTGATAGCGCAAGATGCAGAGGCCAGGAAGAAATTATGTACTGTGGTAAGCCCTAATGGGAGCATCTGGAAGGAGAAGAAGAAGAAGACATTATAGCTCAACCCTTGTGGACTGTGGACACCATTACCGTGTGTCATTCCACAAGTATGTAACCTGTATAGAGTCTGCATCTGGACAGAGTGTTTAGGTGAGTGGTGATTTCATATGTCAGCTTGTGTATGACACAGCCAGGGACATTGTCCAGTACCATTGCCACTGTGGTATGTACTTTGTTGAAGAGATGTTTTAGGCAGAGCGTCTGTGAATCATCAGGTTTTACATTCTTCAGGTCTGGAAATGTGGTCCTCGTGTAATGACAGGGTGGTGAAATCCGCATTCAAACTGTCTGACAAGGAATTGGTAATGTCTATCAGATAAGTGTACTTTGTGACCATTTACATTAACTGTGACCCGATCTGAGATTTCCCCTGTAGATTATGAACAACACTGAAGAAAGTTTTAGTGTTGTCTTTGGAATCCTTGCCATTTTGTATTTTGAAGCTTGCCTTGTATGTTTATTGAGGGATTGTATTTTCCCAATGATAGTGACCAGAGAGGTTATCCTTTCTTGGTATGTAACTCTTTTGGTACAACTTCACACCTTCTATTATATATTTAGTTTATGGCAGGGGTCCATGAGACTAATGCACTTTTACTGTATAAGTGAGAATTGCTTATGTTTGTGATAGCATGGTCCATGCAACCCTGTAGGTGAACATTGTGCATTAATAAAGGATTATGCAGCTGGGACAGTGCTAACCTTAGTAATTCAAACCAATGACATATAGCAACAGCAGCATCACCCACAGCACAGTGTTAACCTGTGTCATACACACACATGTGTACTCAAGTTCCAAAATGTGTGTAGTACTATGCATACTGGCCACCAATAGAAAGTATGAAGTATTAACACTGGTCAGTACAGGGCATGTCACCCTGCCCATGTGTCCAATATGCACATACATGCAGACAGTGCACCTCCACCATGTTCACAAATGTACACCTGCAGACCTGTGCTGCACAAACCCCACACTTACTGTCCACTGTATAACACCTGCTGACACAACTGCACACATCAGCCAAGTGGCACATGGGCAAACAAAACACAATTGGAATAAACACTGGTGGAAACAATACAACATTGCTAATTACAACTTTAATGCACCATGCATGCTCATATACATCTTCAAGGCTATCATTACACTTTACTGCTGACTACATGCTACACATTCAACCATTGCTATACTTTATTAAAGTCACCCTGTGCATCAGCGCCATGTTAGCCTGTTCTTGCATCAATGTTGCAGATGACAGGAGGTGGCACAGGTTTCATCATATGCACAGGGTGTGTTGTTGATTTGCCAGAGGCTTACACTGAGCCATACAATCGGCATGTGTGTGTGAGTCTGTGTGTGAGGGCCATGAGTACTGTTATGGGCCAATGTTGATATAATGTGTGCGGGTATTTGTTTGCCCTGGGTTTCTGGTTTATGTGTGTGTGTGAGTCTGCATGCACACAGTTCCACCATATGGCTGCCATATACTGGGATTTGTGAGACAGCTACAGACTGCACCTGGCAAACTTTACAGATTACCATCTCTGGCCACAGATACAGAACCTGTGCCTGGCAGGGGTGCTACAGACAGTATCAGGTACTAATCCAGACTGGGTACTATCCAAAGTGGTTGACATATGTCCACTGGATCCAGGTCGCTGCTGGGACTGGCCAGAGCCATTTGCACATGGTCTTCTAGGACGGTCTATGGACAGCCCCCCCAACATTGCTGGGGCTGGTACTGGCACTACAGGAGTGGCTGTGACTTGCTGGATGTCCACGGCGACCTCCAGCTGCTGATGTTGCTGGCATACGTCCACGTTGACATCTCAACCGTCCCGAACTGTCCTGCCACATAGACATGACATTGTGGCGGACATCCAATGTCTCACCCCAATGTCTATCAATGACCTCAGTGTAATTACATATGGCACCTGCTAGGTCATGGATACTGTCATTTACAGAGGTGCTATGAGCCCTCTGTGCCCTTAGTGCCTGTGTGGTGTACCGCTCCATTCATGTCTGTGCCTCCATGACAGCCTGGAGCATGCGTGTGGTAGAAAGAGGTGTGGCACATCTGCCAGGGGCATGATGACCAGCAGTGCTCTGTTGAGAACCCCTGGGCATCTGCCTATGTGGTACCATTCCAGACATCTGGCTATGGCTGCTGTGTCCTGATACATGTGCCATAGATACCACACTGTCCTGGCCAGTGCCAACTGTACACTGTCCCTCAGCTAAAGGCAATGGTGATGATGGATGTAGAGGCAGTATGACTGTGTGCATGGATGGGGTAGAGACTTGTGTACTGTCAATTGGTGTCCCAACAACAGACCCTGACAAACCTGCCTGTGCCTCAACACACCTATCCTCATGATCACTGTCTGTCTCAGTGACATCAGGTTCCCTGCTGTACTGAACCAGCCCCACCTCAGCACCTGTGAGAGGAAAACAGGACTCACACTTTAAGACCGGAACATGATGTCAGACCACATGCACACATGCACACATGCACATATGCACACATGCGCACATGTGCACATGCACACGTGCACATGCACACATGAACACATGCACACACACAAATATACACTCCTCCCTAAAGCAGACACACACAACACCAGCAATCTCAGAACATACACAATAGCAGATGATGGTAGGGTACAGTATCACAAGCAAAACAGTCATATCACACATGTCAGCATGCAGGACGTGTTGCTTAACAGCATGCAGTGCAAGTGTAGACAGTCCTTGTTACTAACAGTATACATGGCTTTGATGCATGTGTTTTGTTATTAGGTGAGGGGCCTCCCACTGGAACACAATGCAAACATGGACACAACATTGCTGTGCAGGTATTCAAAACTCAATAGCATCACAAGACACATTTCTGTCAGTTGTGCATATGGTGATTGGTATACATATTGTTTAGCGGTGCATATATGTGCACACATGCAACATTAAGGTGTATAGCAAGGTGTATAGCAATGACAGCTATGTGTAGTACTGTGGTTACAATAACTGGATGGGATATAGTACCATAGGCCATCATCATGAAGCATCATGTGGTCACTCAAGGCTACAAATGTTTCCCAAGCCAGCACTAATCATGCTGTACTGGAACTGTGCTACCTTGGCTACATTCACCATTTCACAAACAGTTGTTAAATGAGTTTGTAAGGAGGCCAATAAGGAGCATTCCCTGACATAAATGTGTAGTGTGTTGCAGAGTGTTTAAATGCCCCATGATAGGCCTCTATCCCTCAGGTATATTATGTGTAATGTGTGGATGAGATTTTTGATACTGGAGTCTGTCTTTACAGAGGGTTTGGGAATCCTTTATGTGTAGCATGTTAAAATGCTCTGTGTATGACAAAGATGTGTATGTTATGTGCATGTTATGTATCAACTGTGCCTATCCAATGGTCACTACAGTCTAGCCATATTTGTTTGAGATGGACTGGGTATTGCATGGGTTTGAAGCAGCCAATCACATTAGTGAGATGTGCGCGTGGTCTTACACCAAACATGCACAGCATGCATTATGGGTAGGTGTGTTACATGTGTACATGGCCTACACCTTAACTATGACATGCACTTTTTATTTACAATAATGAATGTAGAACACACTCACCAGCATCAGTCTGCTGCCTTGATGTCACCCCAGAGGGACCTATATAGAGATGAGAAAGTTTGTCAGTAGCCACAACTGTGGCATTGCTACTGTGTGTTTGCAATCTTACAGTACATCAGCAGTTTACATTCACAGGGCTACAGATTATGTTCCAAATGATCAGTATTGCACAACAACAGGCTCCACATCTTTTAACCACACACTCCACATCTCATATATGCATGATCTACCAATACAGATAACAGTAGTCTACAGATATGCCATGTTACCTGCATGCTCCATGTGTGCTTGCTGGGTGGCTTCAACCTCCATCATGGTGTATGTCTGCTGTTGTTGTTGTTGGGTAGGTGCCACCAGACTCAGGAGCAGCTCCTCCACTCTGGTGGGAAGGGGATGGATATTAACACCACCTCCTGGTGCAAGCTGTTGTCTCCGCACATCAGCAGCATGCTGACAGACATGTTAGAGAAGATCACTGCAGTGGTGGCAT
Organism: Protopterus annectens; assembly: GCF_019279795.1. Classification (NCBI taxonomy): domain Eukaryota; kingdom Metazoa; phylum Chordata; order Ceratodontiformes; family Protopteridae; genus Protopterus; species Protopterus annectens. Next base: position 605,863,343 of record NC_056728.1, on the reverse strand, counting down.
AACTGCTCATATGTCCGGTTATGCAGACCTACTTTATTTACCCTGCAAACAACATCTTGCCACATTGCAGTATGCTCCTGCTGGTCCTGGCTGGTTCGTGAGAACATGAGACTATAGTGTTGAATCATACTGGTAGTAATTATGTCATCTTCAGCACTACTGTAAGTGGGGTTCCTGTGATGTTCCATGATCCCTGGAAGACATAAATACAAAAATATGTCTGAGCAAGTCATATGGCACATTTAACATTATACAGTACAGATATCACTGAACTGCCATATATAGCAACCTATTAGCTAACCAAGAGTCAAACACTTTAACTGCCACTTATGACTGCTCACCCCACAACTGCTTGGAAGAGCCTGGCTCACTCTCAATCTAATGAACCATGTCCTGCGCAGCAACAAAATAAAATCACTATATAAGACTATATAAGAGTACCTGGCACACTGTATGCAACACGATGCATCACCTAACCACAGCAGATATACGTCAAGCTGATGTGTAAAGAAATATATCATCCATCACAATGAGTGTAAGGTCCAATAAATGTATTACTATTATACCACCCAACTTGTTAATGGCAAACCCGTGTCCAAAATATGTGCACAATAGGGAATATAGGTCGCATACTGCTGTAGTACATTATGAATGTTGCTAGAGATGCAGTTATATGTTTTACCATACATATGTCAAAGGACATGTTACAGACATACCCACACACACATCAGACATAATTACAGGACACAAAAGGTATGACAACCCAGATAAGCTTTCAGTGTGTACTATACAGTACTGCGTGCCAGTACTTACACAACCTTAATCTTGAGAAATGTAATCTGTGATGAATACAGGGACCACACAAAACAGTGAATGCAAGCAATGTGGACATACACCATACTTTGCTGTACAGGCCCAGAGCTTCAAGTAGTACTACAGTACACACATGATTTGGATTCAACATCAGTACCAATCAATAATCATAGATGTAGTGCTTTAGCCTCCAATGACACACCCTAATTAAAACCAAGAGTTAATCACAGTGTATGCAATAGCACTTTTTCTGCCTAGCAACAGCATGCACAGCTTTTGCTAGGATCAAAGCAAGGACCCATAATACCATGACATAAACAGTTTCCCACTAAGCTATCCCACAGATACATATATTTGACGTATTCACAAACACGACCATCACAGTCAGTTAACAGTACAGAGAATCTATTGCAACAAGTAGATGTAGGTGTGTATGAGTATATATAACTATGTATATATATATATATTATATATATATATATATATATATATATATATATATATATATATATATATATATATATATACATATACATATACACATCCATTGGTGTACATATACATATATATGTAGGCACATATACATTTCACCTTTCATAGTGAAAATATCAATTATACAAAGGATGTGAGGTGTACAGTAATGTAATAAAATCGCACAGTCTTGGGATAAATGCATTGAAGGTGTTCACAGCCCAGGTAGCTTTAGCAGGCCTCACTGGCTTCAACATTGCAAACTGAACAAACCACCCACAGTGTTTTACCACCACATGTCATATACCAGCACTGTATGCTGTCTTGTTTGTCACACACTAAAACCTACATACAAATATGCGCATACTAATCTTCACCAACATATATATCTCCACCCTTCACAAACAGTTGCAATATGTTCCCTGCTCTATGCACATATACAGATGTGAATATATATGACACATATATATTTCTCCGTATGTGTGGGACATACACACACAAGGTCCACACTGTTGTAAGTCCCTGGACCTCACAGATGAACTGCTGGGCCTTGCTGCAACACAAACAGGTGTCACATATGAACACACACTAACCTTGGGGGGGGTATATAAGGTTACAAATGCTAGATAAGCATACTAGGCTGCTACAACAGTTGCCACTGCTAAGCTACACTGTAATATGACTATCATGCATGTGTTGTTCTGTCACACCCATGTTTATATAATGTCAGCGCTAATCCCCCCAACAGCTATTGGCCACACTACTATACAGAACACAGATAACATGGATCAGATCTTTGACATGTAATGCTAAGCTACACATTTCCCAGGTATGTCCCACTGCCCACAGGTACACACTGTATTGTCCATAGCAGTAGTTAAGCAGAGCATCTATGCATAAAAAAGTACTGCTGCCACATATGAATGGTTCACATTATGTAGACTATTCTTCAATAACATCTACTACATGCCAGTAAATAAATATGTGTCACATACCTTTCCTTTGTATTATTTGGTAATATTTATTTTTCTTATTCCTTTTCTCTGTCTCTCTCTCTCTCTCTCTCTTTCTGTCTCTCTCTGTCTGTCAGGCTCTGCAATAGAATGATTGAGGTTGTTGGCAGAGATTGCATCCTGCTTTTATAGGTATTTGCACATGAGCATGTGATGGACTCTGTATCAATTAGTGGCCACCACTTGCTAATTGCATGCAGCCTGCTGTGTAGTAATTGCAGTAATCACTGGCATAGCAACCCAGTACTATAAATTGCTAACTCAGGTAGGCGTGGCCCTTTCAGCTTTCCAAGATGGAGATCATCCTTGTTTGCTGTGGATATCATTGTTTAAGACAGAAGGTTGGTATAGTTCTTATATCAGATGCCAGGGGTGTAGCCAGAGATTTACATTTTGTACTCAGACCTAATGTTGCTCCTTCCAGTACCCACTTGTCAGTGTAGAAATGTACTCACCTCTCAAAATGCTACCCCAAGAAACATGAAAAGATGTACTTTCTTTTCAACTTTTACAATTAACTGCCATACAAAGCTAGTTATTGAGATGTATTCCTCCAATTACCTCTCTAACACAATCCTATACTTAATTACCAGTCTATTATCAGGTGATATCCATCCTAACCCGGGCCCCCCCACCTCAACCATTACAGACAAGTCCATATTACTTACTTCTTTAAACTCCCAAAGTATAGTTAACAAAATCCCAAACCTCCATGCCTGGCTCATACATAATAAACCTGACATCCTATCCATCTCAGAAACATGGTTAAAACCCCCATATAAAAGACTCTGAAATAATTCCACCAAACTATTCTATCATTAGAAAAGACAGGTCACACAAAAAGGGGGAGGAGTAGCTCTCCTATACTCATCCTCCTTGTCAGTTACTCCATATAACAAACCTACTCCTCAATTTAATAATGCTGAACTACTCTTAACACTACTTCAAGTTAACAAACACAAACACATATGTATAGCTTCCCTCTACATCCCCCCAGGGGATAATATTTCCACACTCGAAGACATCCTCTCCTGGCTCTCCAACAACATTAGCAATGAAACAATTATCTAAGGAGACATGAATATTAATTGGGCCTCCATTCAGTCTCCTACAAACCCACTTAATATCAGCCCCTACAATTTTTCACAGCTAATCAACTGTATAACACGCCCCTCAAAAAACCTCTCTAGCAGCAGTATTCTGGACTGGATTTTAGTCTCTCATCCCCATTATTTCTCTGACAGTGGTACTCTTCCTGACCCTCTTAGTGACCACATACCCATCTTCATGCATCGACTCCCCTTACTCCTACATCGCACCCATAATTATATTACTGTCTGTAACCAAAAAAACCCATCAACCTTTTCTAACTCTCTAAAAGCAATAAACTGGAATTGTCTAAAAACTTTACCTCTAGATAACGCAGTTGCCCACTTCAGCTCAACATTCTTAAAGCTGCTAGACTTCCATACTCTCTTAAAGACAAAGAGAATAAAAATTAAAACTGCCCCTTGGCTTACCAAAAACACACTAGCAGCCATGCGTCACAGAGATAAAGTCAGGGCACACTACCAGAAAAACAGGACCCCCCTCATCCATAATGAATATAAAACACTTAGAAATAAAGTAAAAAAGCTCATCATCTCTGATTGACAAAATTACTTCACCATACTCCAAAACAATAACAAAACAAGTCCTCAGAAATTCTGAAAAGGTATCTCTACTCTACTTAACACCAGCAAACCAGACACCCCCACCCCAGACCCTAATGCCCCTGATACAGACTTAGCTACCCAATTTAACTCTTTTTTCATTGAATCTATTTCCAAATTAACCTCTTCATTCTCTAACACCACATTCTCCAATTCACCCTCATCCTCCCCTACCAACACTTCACCCTGCACTGCTACCACTCCCACACTCTCATCCACTAGCTCTCTACCCTCCACCTCTTCTCCTACTCTCATTTCCTCCTCACATTCTTCACCCCTAACACCCCCGTCCACTCTCCCCACTATTCTTATTAAAACCTATACCCACTTTCAATATAACAAAACTCCTTCTGAAACTGAAGCCATGCGCTAATGCTCCGGATAACATTCTGTCTTACTTTCTTAGCATAGTTGCTGAAGCAATTGCCTACCCCATTAGCATTCGAATCAACCGCTCTATCCAAGAAAGCATAGTTCCCCAAATCTGGAAAAAGGCCTTTGTCATACCTTTACATACTCCTACCACATCTCTTAGATAATCACCTACTAACTCCCACACAACATGGATTCAGACCAAGTCACAGCACTATGACAGCCCTCCTCTCCTTCCTTGAAACTGTTAACAAAGCCTGGGACTCTGGTCTTATTGTTTCTACCCTACTACTTGACCTCTCTAAGGCCTTTGATACTATCTCACACAGCCTGCTTTTAACTAAACTATCAAAACATAACCTATCTCCTTCTTCCTTGAACTGGTTCTCCAGCTATTTATCCAACAGATATCAAGCAGTAAACTGGAAAAAGGCCACCTCCTCATTTCTAAATACCTCAACCGGAGTTCCCCAAGGCTCCATATTGGGTCCCCTCCTCTTTAACATATTTATAAATGATTTCCGCAACTCTATCCCTTTCTCAAACATCATCCAATATGCAGATGATTCAGCTATAATCTGCTCTGCCACATCTATCCCTACACTCCTAAAGCTTACTCAAGATGCCTTTTCAACCACTGAGCAATGGATGAAAAGAAATCACCTAACACTCAATGCCTCTAAAACCAAATTAATGGTATTCACCCCCTCTAAAGTCACCTCTTTCGATATAAACACATTCTCTATTACTAGTCAAAATAACACACCTCTGGAACTGGTGTCAGAGACCAAATTACTTGGGGGTCCAAATTGATAACCAACTCAAATTCAACTCCCATTTACAACTAAATATCAAAAAACCCCATCAAAACCTAGGTATGCTCTATCAGCAAAATCACTACCTTACATCTGCCACTAAAATCACTCTCTCTACTTCCTTTCTTATCCCCTCCTTTCTCTATGGAGTTCCACTTCTAACTAATCTACAGTCCTCTCTGAAAACACAACTTTCTTCATGCTACAACAAAATTGCCAAGTTCCCTACCAGCCATAAGTCCTCCACCCACCACTGTTCCTCTCTCCAACAACTAAAATGGCTAGAACTACCCAAGCATCTCACCTATACTCAACTAACTCTTGCACACAAGCTCATTTTCAACCCCTCCCTCTGTCCCTCCCTATCTTCTGCCTTTAAAATGCACCTACCTGATAGAGTATTAAGGTCTAACAACCAAAATCTATTAGAAGTGTACAAACCAACTCGTCCCCCAGGCAAAAATCTTCTATCGTATGGTCTAGCACGCCTCTGGAACTCCCTACCACCATCTATTCGTATCACCTCTAACCATTTTATTTTCAAAAAGTCCCTTCATTCACATCTAGTATCCCAGTGGGAATGCTCTTGCTCCCACCCCACATAACTAACACTGGCAATTTCCATCTCCCTTTCCTTCTCCTGATTACACCTGCAGTTTCCTTTTATCATTTCTCCTAACTCAGACATTCTTCTTATTATTATTGTATCTGCAAGAATACATTACGCTGTACCTCTTAAGTGTATGATTCCTGATATGTAATTGACTTCTCATTATTTACTTTGCTACATTCCTTCTTTAGTCTGTATCATCTGTAAGTTTCATCACTAGTTTGTATTATTTGTAATGTTTGCTGTATTATTTGTAATTTTTTGCTTGAATCATTTACATTTGTATAACTATCATATAACCTACTGCAACATCGATTGTTTGGAGCTTTTCTCCCCAGGACCCCATTGAAAACGGGTTCATTTTGGCCCAATGGACTATCCTGGTAAACTAACTGCAAATAAATAAATAAATACAAATAAAATAAAAGAATTGTTTGTGAACTGCTATACTGTGAATATTCATTTACTCAGTTCTAAACAGTTTGTGCTTTTTTAGTGTTGATATTAGCACAAGCTGCTCAGAAAAACTGGACACATGTCAGTACTGTGAGTATACTTACCTACATCCTTGGTAGACCCTGCACACACAGGTATATTCTACATTTGGGTAGGGGTGCAGAAGTACAGAGAGTGTAAGTATTATTGTGTGAATTTTATCTTGCTGGACTTACAGGGTTGCTGTGTACATGTTAGTTTATCAAGGCAAGTAATCTATCTGTGTAACTCCCAACTGTGTACCTATCCACATGGTAGCCAGAGAATAGCCTGTTATTTTTTGTCTGTGCATCACACAGGTCTTTTCAGCAATAGAGCAATGGCATTGTTACAGTTGCTTGCTACCAGTACATGGCTACATCCATTTGTATTTCAGTGTTGTATTTGTACATAAGGGTATGCTTCTGAAACTCCTTCCAAAGCTATTTGCACAGTGTGTAACAGCAGAAAGGCTGATATGCCTCTGTGTTTCTGCCTCTGCCAGACCTCTCAAACACTCAGGTACATATTTGAATAGACTCAGGGGAAAGTAAGGAAAAAGTGAGGGACACCTTTAAAATGTTAGTGCCATTAAGTTGAAACATTGAGAGAATCAGAGCATATGAATGAATACACCTTTTCTGAAGTAAAAGAAGTGTCTAACTCTTAATTATTGTCATTATTCATTAAGTGTAATTCACCAACTTTCTGGCCAAAGTCATTGTTTTACTAAGGATTCAGAGGGACAGAGCTAAAATTTGTGTCAACATCAGGGACATCCCTGACAATTAGGGACAGTTGGAAGGTATGGCCTCTGCTCTAAACAGATATGCCAGTGTTTGCCCTGCTGTGATACTGTGTGGTGTTGTAAAGTGATGTTGTAACATTATTTCCTGCTAGAATGGCTACTTCTCTTATCACAGTCATGTAATGTAATCCCACAACAACTGTCAGTAAAGATCCACAGAACAAGATGTGTGGTATGGCGTTCCTATTTTTCCTTTACATTCACTCATTCTGATGCATGATATATTTATTTCAGCACCAACTTGTATATCTACTATGGCTTAGTGGTACTTCATGTTGTGTAGTGTATATAAGGTCTGGGGTTCGAGACTGTTTTATTTTGCTCCTGAGCAGAACAAGGGCCCTCACATACAGAGTGGCTAAGGCACTTTTAAGCAGTTGTAAGCAGGTTTGCGCAGGTTTGTGCGATGCTTAGCAATGCTTAGCTAAGCACAAACAAGCGCACACTCACACAAACCCGCTAACTACTGCTTAATGGTGCTTACTCCCACTAACCCCCGCACTCATTTCTTTGAAAGAAAAGAAAAATGGGGAGATAGGAAAGTGGTGAAAAAGGGGCACAAACAGGGAAAGACAGTATGGAAAGTAGCTCAGGATGTGCAGGATGGGTGTAGGGAAGGTCCATAGTTGCCCATTTCTTTAACAGCAACAGCTGTGCATATGGAATAAATTTGGAGGTAGATATGAAACCTTCAACCCCTGAGAGGGGGTGAACTCAACAAAGTATGTTGTAATGCCAATTAAATTACATTGTATGTGTCCAGTGGACATGTGTGCAAAATGGGCAACTATGTATGGGGCATAATTATTTTTTGGGGAGCAGATTGCCCTTTTTTCAGGTGACAGTGGAATGTGGGGTAGGGGAAGTAGGTATATTTGGGGAGGTAGGTTGGGGAGGTAAACAGACAAGACAAACAAGATGCATACAGGGGCGGTATATGACACATGTGGTGGGTGAACACCTTTGACTGGGAGGGATGTTTGGAAATCGCAAGCCCATGAGCCCACAGATGGAAACAGTGGGACTAAGGTCCCCACCCATGGGCAGCCACCACTGCACCTTCACAGCCCAGAGGGTGGCTGTGTAGAAGGGGCAGGCTGACCCGGGAGTTGTGCCACTCATGCCTCAAGCTGGCATAGAGGTTTTGCAAACGAACGTTCAATCTCTCTATGCACCACAGCCCGGACCGTTCGAAGGGTGATAGGTTGACCTACTCTTCCCACGCTTGCATGGGGGGCCAAGCCCCATCCCCTGCAGTGCTTCCACCCAAAGGCCAATGGAGGAGAAGGTCCCAGGCTGGGCACCGGACCTGCTGGTGCCAGGTGCCATGGCCAGCTGAGGTGGGACAGGTGGGTCCGCTGGGACTGGCCTTCCCATACGAACTATGTTTTGTAGGGTTTAATAAAGATATGGGTTAGTAACAGTCAAGCATTCCCAATTAGTTATAACAGCATGCAGAAGTATTCCCATTAACCCAACACACCAGATTTTCAACAGTTGAAAAGCAAGCATAACACATGCATATATAGAACAATAGTGGACATTACAACAGCATGCAGGTTGAATTGATGACAACAGGCCACCAATATTGTGGTGTTTTAACAAGGCACATGCATAGAAATAAATGCAATTATTTATAAAACAATAGGACATATGTCCCAACAAATGTTTTGAGATTAGACATACCGACTGAGGTGTGGAATTGCATTTTTTATGCACATACAGTAGGGTGGAAAAGGATAGCTCAATTAACAACTTATATATCCTTCTAGTTTTCACTACATTCCTATTAACTGCAGTTATATGTCCCTTACATGTATTATTACACTACCCAATGTTTATTTATTTATTTATTATCAGTTTGATTACCGGGGAAGTCCACTGGGCCAAGAAGTGCCCATTTTCAGTGGAGGCCTGGGGAAAAAGCTCCATAAATAATTTAATACATATAGGATACAAAATGTAGGATAAAGGTTGCAAAGTGAAATACCATACAATGCAGGTTTGCAAAATATAAATAAAGGTTACAATGTGAAAATACAAGAGTTGGATTCAAACATTTGAGACATAGTATACATTATGAGACGGTTTAACAACTTGACTGCAGAGGGTTTTTATTTTTTTTATTTTTTTTTTTTTAAACAATATTTACATGTTAGGAGTCAGTTAAAATCTGCTGGTTCTAGATCCTTAGATAAAATAGAAAATAAAGAGAGTGTAGTGGAGAGGGGGTAGAGGGGAGCTTAGTGGGGAGTCCCTAGGATTTATGTGGGGTGAAAGCAGGAGCATTTCCATTTAGAAGATAGGTGAAGAAAAAGTTGACTCTTGAAGGATTCAATGTTGGGCATAGTCCTGAGGGAAGGAGGCAGAGAGTTCCATTTTCTACCTAGAGAGAAGGATAGTAAAAGCTGGCCAGCGGGTCGCTTGGGTTTGGGAATGGAGATTAGGTTTTGGTGCTCAGATCTCAGTGACCTGTTAGGGATGTATGGAGGAAGGGTGTCCTTTAATGCTGGGCATTTGTCTGGGGAGAAAATTAGTTTGTGAGCGGTGATTAGTTGAAGATAGTCTAGGTGGTTAGGGAGTTCAAACCAGTTCAGAGAGTGTAGGCTGAGGCAGTGGTGAGTTGATGTTTTGGATTTAGTTGCAAATTTAGAGATCTTATTATATAGCAAGCTTCGAGCTTAGAGGTGTAGGTGGCTGATAAATAGGTTAGTAGAGGGGCTCCATATAGGAGGGAAGGGAGCCGGTAGGTGATTGCCAAGGTATTTTTAGTGGAGTTGGAAAGGAAATGATTGTTCCTATATAGCATACCTAGCTTTTGGTGGGTTTTCTTTATGTTTTTTTGAATGTGGAGATCAAATTTGAGGTATTCATCTATGGTAATGCCAAGGAGTTTTGCAGAGGGAACCACTTCAATGGCAGTGTTAGTTTGGCTTAGGACATTAAAATTCTTTTTGTCCAAAGAGGAAGTCTTGGAAGGGAGAAAATTTAGTATTGTGGATTTATTGGATTTGAGAGAAAGGTGATTTTGGTGCATCCAGTTTTCTGTGGTGGTGAAGGCTAATTGGGTTTTGGTCAGTAGTTCAGGAAAGTTTGGGGCAGAACAGATCAAGGTAGAGTCATCAGCATATTGGATGACTGTGGTGTCAGGGACGAAGGTGTGAAGGTTATTTATAAAGATGTTGAAAAGCATGGGTCCAAGTATAGATCCCTGAGGAACGCCAGTAGGTGTAGGCAGGAAGGAAGAGAAAGAGTTTTTCCATTTGACTGCTTGAGATCTATCAGAAAGATAACTGGAGAACCAGAGGTTTTGCAACAGAATGAACCAGAAGGAAAGTGCATGTCCTTATATTGTGCAATTGGATTTTGCTACATCGTTATATACATGAGCTGTATCTTACATACAAACTGTCCAAGATGCAGATGTTACTGCTACATATTTTGAGAGTTGCTCACATACACTAGTGCTAAGATGGTACACTGACAGCTTTACTTTCATATAATTATCTAGATATGTTCAAGTGAAAGTATCAGTTATATGTTAACAGCTCCCTACATTTTTGGCAGCACACTGACATTTCTGGGGAACACAGTACCAAGCTACTCATGTGCTGGATTAACCTGTACATGCTGGGCATGAACCAACAGTTGAGGGCTGTAAATATGCATAAAAGCTACTGGCACTCCCTTCATCCACGTTATATGGGCCTACCCAAGTGTGGGTTAACACTGCTTAATACAACAGTACTATTTGTAAAATGCAACAATACAACAGCATATCAAAGAAAATGACACAGACACACTGCAGGAATTATACTTTTATTAAAGGATAATTACACTTTATTTATTGGGTTAAAACACTTTTTGAAGGCTCTCTCATTTATTTTATATAACAATAAATGCAGAATAATTACTAACCTGCCTGATGACGCAGCCTTTGCAACCTATCTTCATGGGCTTGCTGATTCATAGCCTGGACACCTGCAGCTGTGAAGGAAATGCAGTGATACTGAGACATACCTATCCATAGTATAGACAAGCATAGCAATTATTAACTACTTAATAGAATGGCTACTTACTCAGTACTGGGGCATTAGGCATCACACGGGACTCCTGGATCCACTGGTCCAGTTGATCCTCCTTACGTCGCTTCAGGTCAGAGTAATGGTGCCTGACCTGCTCACCAGTTTGAGGAACGCTAGTGGCACTGGTGAGATCATGAGCTAGACTGCTCCAGGCCTTCGTTTTATATTGGGTGGCCTGGTACTGGTCCCGCAGGAGTCTTTCCTCATGACTGTGGCAATGAGCCAAACCATTACTTTGGTCTCCTCAATGCCCCAGCGTTGCACTCAAAATCGAGTGCCTTCTCCAACACCGGCCATGCTGACTGCAGAAGGGAGCTACAACCAGTTATGGCAAGTATTCCCGCCTGTGGAGCTTAAATATGCCTCATTTCCCACACTTATTTGCGATTGACCAGTTTTGAAAAAATTCAGCTGTAGGCATACCTGCTTAGCTGATGTTAACAATGTTTAATATTCCTTTGATAGATATGTGTCTGTTGAAAGTGCATGGTTATGATATGCTGTCATGGCTTAGTGGTTATGTACTGTGAGTATAGTGCACAGTATCCTGAGTTTGAGCCCTGTCACTCCTTTTTATTTTCCTACTGGCCAGACCTGAATGGTTAAGGTACAGTAAAGGAGGTGTGGCCGTGTTTAGCCGACTTTGCTCAACTTTGCCCAATGTTGCCCAATGTTGCTCGATGCTCCTGACGTTGCGCTGGTTAGCGCGGTGCGCAGCTACGCGCAAATATGTTGTAGTTGCACTGGTTGGCATGGTGTGCAGCTACGTGCAAAGACATTGCACTTGTTAATGCCCTGCTCAGCTATGAGCAATTGGTTTTAAATATGCTAAATACTGCTAAATTGTGCAGTGCTTTATATTGCTTAAAAATAAGTTACTCATGCCTCAGAATGCATAACCATTTCACCTTCATATATATATATATATATATATATATATATATATATATATATATATATATATATATATAAAATTTGTTCACTACTACATGTAACATTTGAATGCTTTTTACAAAACTTATACATGATAAATGTCAGGAAATATTTTTGTATACAGATTTCCAACACAAAATGGAACGTGCAGTAGTGGGACTTAAACCGGGAATGCCTCCTCTTTGTGCGAAGGCTCTAACCACTACGCTATCACGCTTAATTTGCACATTTTTTTCGTATTATCCTCTTTGGTGTCTAAGCTGCTAACTGTAGCTAAGCAATGGGCAATCCCGCATAAACGTGCAAATACTGGCAGCTATATCGGAAATAAAACAAAAAAAAAAATACATTTCTTTTAATTTTTTAATTTGTACAAGGTTTAACATATGGGGGAGTGTAGTTTTACAATGTGCACATGTGAGTGGACTCACTTATGTAACTCAACATTTCTTGGGTTTTGTCAGTGCAGGGGCATGGATATTTGCACTGCTCGGCAGTCCGACATTCCCCCTACACTCGTCCACGCTCTGTGTAAGCTTTGGAGTTGAGGCAGCACACCCTCATTAATATGCATGGCACACTGCTGTCATACTCTTAGACTGGCATTTCTGTGTAAGACTAAACTAGTCTTACACAGAAGATTAGTAAATCCTGGGGCAAGTTATAGTGTAGAAAAGACAAAATGCTGTTCGGATGTTAAATTGCACAGACAAGGACACATTGAAATTGTTGGTTAAATTAATGATATAAGTAGTTAAGAAGTTTTCTTCCCATCACAATCCATATAGACAAATTGTTAAGGGCCTTACAATGTTTTGGAAACAACACAACTTATTCTATATACTAATAAAACAGTCATTATAAGATACATTAATTTCATTGACATTTCTACCATTACAAAATGTTATGCGAGACTCTGAAACAAATAAGATTTTCCTCAACAGATATACTTCCCTTTAAGATTTCTAGCACATGAGAAAGCATTCAGCAACCAGAAAGAGATATAAATGACAAAACAAGTTTGTCAGGATAAATTTAAGACCGGTTACCCTTTGAAGATAGGTATATGAAGGGAAATCCCACCGATAACATTTCTAACTCTAACAGGAAAGAACTGTTTTTATGAAACTATGAAACTTGAAAAAAATCCATCTATGCTTTTATGTAGTTTATTCCTGATTTTACTACTTTGGTGTCCTAGTTAGAGGTGTTTCCCTAAATCATATTATTGTTCATGGTAACAGAAAGGTTTTTATACAGCACACAATGTGAGACAAATAAAACAAAAAAGAAAGATGAAAAGTAATGAGTCTGCTTAAACAAGTTAAGTCCTTCAGGAAGACCAGCTGTAACCTCCAACTAAAAGTGAAGGTTGATATTTTACAGAGTAAAATGTAAATATACATGAAAACTCAGTTTACCATGAGGGTAGTACTAAAGGAAGGAGGATGATTATGTCAGAAGAAAGGATATATAATAGAGTACTGAATGAAGGGAAAAAAATGAGTGAACAGCACAAGAATTCTGTAAGCAGAGGAACAGATCAGAATAGGTTACATAGACTGAAGTGGCTGGCTAGGCCAATACAAGCAAAACAGAGTTGGAAAGGAAAGGAAAGTTCCTTTATGAGTAGAAAGATGCGGCTGCAGAAAGGGAATATGCAGGCTGGAGAAGAAGAGCAACAAAGGGCTGAGTGGGGTGTTCGGAGGAGAGTCCAGGATTTTTCTTGACATTTTGCAGTAAAAGAGAGTATGTGGTATGCAAGATAATGATGGAGTTTTACAGGAGGAAGAAAAAGACAGACAGACAGAGGCAGGAAAGAAGAGTACAAATGAAAGAGAGAAAACAAGTCAGCCTAAGGAAAATTAGGAGGAGGACAGGAAAGAAAGTGACTTCAACATGGGTAGTCAGAAGAGGCCAATCAAGCGAGATAATTGACAGGAGTACAGCAAAAAAACACATAGGATGAGGGAAATACAGAAGACAAATAGGTAGGTCAGTGTCAAAGGATTTATTTGTGGTTATCAGTAATTGATATTACATAAGAAGTATAGTGTTTCTACAGTAAGGGAAATAAACCACTGGTCATACACCTGGCACTTAAAATTGTTTACTACTTTTGAATACATTAATGCATTTTAATACTCTGCTGCTAATAGGATGTAAAGTGACATGGACATAATGTTGTAGCTAAGAAAACATGTAGTTATCTATTACTAAATATTTATCATATCTTCAAAGGACAATGTGACAATAAATCTTTCACGAGGTGAAAAATTATTTGAGGCAACAGGTGTAAATTCAGGATTACATGCCTAGTAAAAATCAACCCATCAGCTGACTAACTGCTGGTAAATTTTGAATCATCAAAAGAGGAAATAGCCAGCTGCACAACCAGATAGGTGGATAATTAACAAAAAAGCATGTATTTCTTACTAAACATTGGAAGGAATAAAAACAGTCCTATACATAACAATTTTTTACAAAAATCAAGAAATCTGTCACATTAGATAATTTTCTAAAACCCACTTAATCCTATTTACTGTTGTAGGAAAGGGAAGCATTACACATGCAAACACACACACACACACACACACACACACACACACACACAAACATACACATATGTACATGCTCACAAATACACACAGGAAAGTGCACACCTTTGCCCAGTTGTGACTATAGTCAGTTTACCCATGGACTTACCTTTAGGATGTAGGAAGAAACCAAGAACTCCATCAAAAGACCACATGGATAGTCACAAGAAAGGACATGTGTAAGAAGAGAACTAACAACCGGGGAGGTCTGAGATTGGTATAATAGTTAACATGTTTATCTGACAGACGCAAAGTACACAGTATAATTTTCATCTTTGAAAGGCAAGTAGTCTAGGCTTAAAATGTCCCACAAGGGCAGCAGGCCTTATGTGTACTGACAAACCTAAGAAACTTTACACTGAGGCAGTAGACTGTATTAATTTCACTTTCCCTGTTTTTAACAGTTTTACTAAATGATGTTGTTCAGTTTTGCAAGTTTTTTCTTGAGAGGCAGAAGATAGGACTGCTGTCTTCTTTTAGTTGAAAGTGCTGCTGAATATCACTATGAGATAAAGGACAAGAAATAATGGTGTAGTATTATGGTCCAGATTTTGAAAGGGTTGTGGTGTCACTGATGAGGCCCTCTAGTGTGATGTAACTCTTCTCTATTCCCTTTACTATCTTGTCCTCCATATACTGATATACAGGGGGCACATTATAAAGCAGAACAAAAGAGGACTATTCTGGGAATTTAAACCATAATTGCTACACTATACCAAGAACAGGTAAAGAGGTTCAAAAACATTGTATTTTAGTGAATCATATTACTCATCCCTGGGATAGTATGATGCTTGACATGCCAGGATCTCTGAATTGCCACTAACATAGTATGAACTGCCCCACACCAAATGTACCACCAGTAAGTCAGCCGTACGAAGGCAGGGAATCAACAGGTGGCATGTGACGTGTACTTCCAAGTGTAATATACCTGAACATATATAGGATTCCGGCTGGTGGATATCATAGCTCTCCATGTATGCTTCTAGCATTATCACAGGCATATGAGCATTCACAATTTGATGCATAAAGATCTACTGCTGTCATACATGTGGACCTCACAGCTGCAATATTATATCCCATTGATGATAATAACTTAAAAAGAAACATTTTCATTGGTATGCTGCTCAAGTTAGCCTTACCCAAAATGTCAGAATGGACATTGCAAGATTTGTTTTGGAATTCATTTAGAACATGTGGGATTTGTTATAATATATACTGCATGGAAAAGTTGTAGGTCCTCTTTCATGATCACCTATGTTTAAGTAAGCTGCGAAAGCTTGTGGTGGTGTGGTACCTGAAATGCAGTCATATGGAATCTAACCCAAAAACAGCACAAAGAAGAAAACTGAAAAAAAAAAATCCCTTATGTACTCATGGGTTTGAGCCTACTTTGAGAGTAACATTATTTGTCACTGCTTCTTCTCCACTTTTTTCAGTGTGCCACTATAAAAGCTGAGTAACTGTTTAGCAAACATTGCCTGTGAAGTACTGGCCTTAACAAGAAAAACGATGATATGTAAACATTTTATCAGGTTGACTTTGTCTCCATAGGGAAGTCATTCAGGACATAGGCTTCAGCAAAGAGTGAAATAGGTAGTGGTAGATGTCCTGAAAAAGCTGCATTTCTACAAAGGGTAAAATAAATATTCAAATGAATAGTTATTTTAAAGTTAAAAAATTATGATCAAGAAGTATGGGGAAAAAAAGACTCCTGCAGGAAGTGACTGAACATTCTTGAAAACATTACATCTTTTACTACTGTTAGACATATGTAAGTAGGAACTGAGGGAAACATCTTGTAAACACTAAGGAAATATTTATCTTTGCTCTGCTTAACTGAATGGCACTTCTCTCTGTTGACAGTGTAATCAACATACTTCCATGGACAACTATAAAAGAGATTCTTAAAATGAAACAGTTTTATATAATTTAAAGCCAGCAGCGACTTATTTTTGCAGTGTATATATATATATATATATATATATATATATATATATATATATAAATCTTTGAAAAATGTTAAAGTAAGTAAAAGAAGTAAAATAAAAAGACTGTCAAAAACAAATAAACATATCTAATAGATTTCAAACAAAGCAAATCTAAATACAATCCCAGACTTACACATAAATTAATGATCTGTTTTACTAAGCAATTATTAGTAATATAATCTGAAAAACAACACAAAATATTGGAAGGACTCACTCAAATAATGTAGCTGTATTGCTAGTAACCAAAAAACAAAAGTAGAGATGTCAGGTAAGGAAACATTGTTAAGTCTGTTGCCTGAAACAACACTTCTTTGGAAATAAGAAATTGCCTAAAAAAATTAAACTGTTTTATAGACTGGGATTCCTCAAGGTATCACAGTGTGTTCACCTCTGTGCACACATCATGGTACATTTCTCTAATTCAGCAACTGGCCTAACATAGTGCTGCATGGTGCTCTAACATGAAAAGCCATGCTAAATGCTAATGTGGCATTCCAAGGAGGAGAGGCATATGCTAATTAGGCATGCATGTTTTCTCCCCGAAACACCTTCAGGAAGGCATTTATACAATGAGTGATTAAAAAAAATCACTCATCTTTGTTGATTAGCATGGCTGTCCCCATCCCATTGCCATAATGTACAAGATCAAAATGCCCTTTAATAAATTCCTAGGATAGACTTAACTAATCATTAAACAGTAAACCAACTGAACTCAGAGATGTATTATTTTAATATTCAAAAATGGCTTATTTCTGACTGATTCACTCCAGATAGGATACTGAAAAAACCCACAGCTAAAGTTCTAACCAATATTTTCTTTCCTCTCTTTTGACCTCATAATCAATTCCCTTTTATTCAACACCTGAAATCAAAACATATTAAATGCACTAAATCCACTTGCTTAAATGCTGCTTTGGCAACTACTTCTTTCTAATATATGGCAAATAAATAATATTCTGACTTTAAATGTATTCTTGATTTTCGTGGTGCAGAATGCTGCAACAATTATTGCATTAAATAAACTATACCTTGACTTTTACAATACACATATGTAAAGTGCCTCATCATAAGATGCCTTAAACCATAAATAAGCTTATCAACAGGAAAGACTGTGCTGTTAAACTTTTAGATGTGTCTGATCATGCAATACTGACTGTATGCCTATCCTAACAAGGTAATGATGTCCAGTCAAAATTTTAATGTATTCACCTCTTTTATAGATATACTAAGATCTAAGCTCATCTACTGCCAGCATCCCTTGTATGGCTACCACCCCTCAGATGGTCCAGGGAAGTAAATACCGTGGGAAGAAATAGCCAGGGAGTTGTTATGGCTAGGCTTGTATAGGCCCTAGGGCCGATAGCCTAGTAAGAACCTATGAACCTATGAAATGCATATCTGCTTAGATTTTCAAAGATAAGAGGTTCTGACTCACCTGGTTTATGCAAGGTGCCTCCCACGTTGAATTATTTACATTCTTTCTGTAGTGCTTCTGAGAAAAATTGCACATTTAAAAGGCAATCTGTCAGAATCTCATCTTAAAAAGTTATTTTTCTATATCTTATTATTACATTATTTTTTGCATAAGCCTACCTTCATTAGTAGGGAGACTAGACTGGAGACACTTGTGTGATTTTGCTATAAATTTAACATTATAACCAGGATACTTGATGGACATCTCTAAGTATATGTTCACCCAGTCACTTTTCATAAACAGTCTTATTTCCAACCTTCATGTGTTAGCCAGCTTGTATGTCTTCATAGCCAAAAGTTGAAATAGAACAACATCAGAATACACAGCTTGTTCTACAATTAAAGTTATGCGGCTCAAAGAGAAGATATTTTTTAAACAAAAATGAAAGTATAAATGAATGCCATATAGTAAAAAGCACAGAGCAGAAAATGGAGCAGAACAAAGAAGGAAATAATATATGTACTCCCTTCACATTCAACGTGGTTACAAAAGTTTATCCATTCTCTTATATCATACTGAGTTACAAGCATGTTCTTTTCTTCTTAACAAGTACAACATTATTCATTTAGTATACTAAATCAGTCTCTGTGTAATGTACGCACTAATTTCACATAAATCTGATTAAATCATATTAGTTATTACAGAGTATTTCTTTCTTAGTGGAGCTATGAGTTATGTCTAAGAACAGAAAAGCCACAATAAAATTACAGATAAGAGAGGTTTAGTTGACTTCTTTGTATTATTTCTTTTTTCATTACATTTATTTCTACAGTAAATTCATATATTAGAAGAGAGATGCTACTAGATGTTTTATATATCTGTGATATTTTTTCTAAGTAAATCCATCTGTGAAAAAAACACTTTATAAATAAACAGTTGTATAGAATACATTTACAACTATTATTTTACTGTTCTTACAGAGGTTCGTCCTTCACTGATGTCATTGTTGCTATATGTGTAATATTTGCCATGTCCTTCATCCCAGCAAGCTTTGTGCTGTTTCTCATCCAGGAGAGGATCACAAAGGCCAAACATCTGCAGTTTGTCAGTGGTGTGAATCCAGTGGTTTACTGGTTAGCCAATTTTGCCTGGGATATGGTAAGTGGAGTAAAACATGCATCTTTTGTATTAGAATAACCTTGTGTTGAATGTAGAGGTACCAGCTGTAGTAGAAAAAAAACATTTTTTGGTAGCTTTATTAAGGGATATGCCTGGAAAGTAGCAATAGTACTTAAACAGTTTTCTAGAAATATACATATTATCAGTAGAAATAAAAGCTATGCTTTTGTTGGTTTGTGTCAGGAAATCTGACAGCAGACACAATTTATATAAGACTACCAGTGACACATTATAACTGCTTTTACAGACTTTTCTTCTGGCTTTCAACTACATGTAACAATTCTGTACAATCTGCTCATCAGAATCTAAATTATGAGACTAATCGTCTAAATTTCAAAAGTATGTGTCAAGCCTTCTGTGGATTTAATAGGTATTTCATTACATATTACCTTTTTCACAATTTCCAAATGAAGTTTTATTCACTTGCTGTTAGTTATATCAGTGCTAGCTGAAAAAAATATAATAGGCTCATTCAAAATAATTAGCTGATCTTAGCTGCAGATGTTTCTTGTACATCAGACAGCTGACAATTTAGGATCTGGACTACATATATCTCAAATAATAACATATGATGGCTTTAGTTTAACCTTAGACTATATAAATAGACAGCATTACGTAAGATTTACTTAAATAATTTGCATTTGTTTATCATATTGATCACTGCTGTAGTAGTCATAACTATATGGGTATCCTACATAAAATACAACAGCTGGCCCACTTCTAAAGGTCAGATTATCTTCTACACACCCAAACCATTAGTCATCTGGAGCTGAGCTAACTAAAAGTAAGGTTTGGGTGCCAAGCCCTTCTAAGCTTTTTTGATTCCCTCTGTGGGCTGTCAAGGCTTGATGGTTGGCTAAGGCTGTTCCATTGTTGACCAGATAAGTTCCATTTGAGAAACAACCTTCCACATCTACTTTTTTTGTTGTTTAGTATTACTTTATAGGTTACAAAAGTCCTTTTGAACTAGGGAAAATTCTTTTTATTGACTGTCTTACAACTTCTATACACTTATAAATGGGAGAGTACTTTTTTAATTGACAGCTTAAATGTTATTTAAAAGTGTTTAAAACTACTTTTTTGAGGAAAGGCTATATTTATTTTACTTTTGGGGATGGCAAGGTATACTGAAGAACTTATTACTGTGTTTTCACCTTAAAAATTTTACTTTTACATAGTTGCAAATTTTACTGGCCACTTGGTTCGGTCTTCTTTTATCCATAAAAAGAAAACACATTGTTAAAGCAGATTTTGTCACAAGACCTGGCAAGAATTTCTCCTCAGTCACAAATAGATGAATCTGCAGCTGTTGGGTTCCCTTCAGTGGACGAGAGAGCAGCACTTGTGTCTGTATTGAGAGAAGGGGCAGGATGTGTGCTTCTGCTTAGTGAGAATGTAGTACTCTTTCCTAGGAAAGCTGTAGTTGCAGTTTTAGGTCTGTTTCTTTAGAATTTTTGTCAAAAACCAGAAATCAACATGTTTCTTTAGACAGGAGTTATTTTCCGGGCTTAGCCAGCTTCTTGTAAAGGCTCTAGACCCTTCTTATAAAGTGGTTTCTGGCAATAGGAAAAGGGATATCTCTTTCCCTGAGGAGGGAGAAAATGTTGAATCTTTTGGTAATTGGGAAGAGGCAGAAACATTTTTTTCTCCTCAGAATTCTGATTCAGACTCTGAGGAAAGTGTTATTTGATTCTCCCTGTAAAGGATTTTCTTTTTCTGAGACTATTTCCAGGATGAATTAATGCTTTCAGTGGGAGAACATCAGGGTCACTTAGAAATTATTACAGTTTGTTGCAAATAAAGCTTTCAAAACCTTCACCTATTCCTCCATTGCTATCAGCCTAGGAGGATGTTGATGTCACAGCCTGTGGGTTCTCTTAAACTCAGTCTGCTGACCCTAAAAAGCAGAAAGACTGTATAAAGTGCTTTACTCTTTTATGGTTTTATACACTAATCTCAGACAGGACCCCACAACTGTAGCTTTAATGAATCCACCTGCTGCTAAACATTTTGTTAACTCCAAGCAATATCCTTTGATAAAGATAGCAAGGTTTCTGATAAGTTTGGGGAAAAAGTGGAAGCTTCTGCATCTTTGATTTTCATAATTTTAATCTGTCAGTCTGATATGTTGAAATTTATTCTGACTAACTGTGAAAGTATGAGGAATGCTTTAGCTTCTTCTTGTGAGGGAAAACCTGCATTGTATTTTCTGGTTTTGGCCTGTGACTTTTTTGAATGCTTTTACGAAGTACGTTTTATTAAGAAAGAATTTTATCCTCTCATTTTGAAGGAAGCCGCTTTTTATACTTTTGCATTGTATTTTCTGGTTTCTTCTATATCTCAAGTCACTACTCATTGTTTGAAATGCATTTATGACTCCATATCTGCTACTTCAAGGCTGCTGCCACAGGTATTGTATTAAATAGGTTTGTCTTGCCTGTTTTTTCATAACATTCTACTCCTTGACCAAACACATAAAAAAGGTGGAGGCATTGTCACAATGTCCTCAGACCCCCTAACCGTATCCACCCTAACTAACCCCCCATTTCACCCAGCTGAACTAAGTATCACCAATTGCAAACTTGATGACCATAAAACCCTAATTATAGTCACCATTTACATACCCCCCTGGAGAGAATATATCCTTATCAGAACAGATTCTCTACTGGTTGTCTGATAAAATACCTAATAAATCCATTTTATTAGGTAATGTTAATATCTTTTGACTACCCCACCTCTAATTCCACTACAACAAGAATAAACCTATATGGATACTCCCAACTTATCTCTTCTCCCACTTTTCATTATAAACCCACCAATACTAGTTCTATCCTTGGCTGGATTCTTGTCTTTAATCCTAACCTCTATCACCACCCTGAATCCCTACCTGATTTCATTATTGACCACTCCCCAGATTGTGCCAAAGACCCCCCCACCACCCTCACCCCCACCTATCTAGACCTCACAAAATTAAAGAATGTCATAGGCTTACAAACTTCAATCCTAATACATTTAATAATTCTCTCACCTGTATAGACTGGCCCATCCTTTTATTCCTACCTCTTGATGAAGCTGGTTTGTAATTCAACTCTATCTTTCTAAACACACTTAACTCTCTTGCCCGTCCCAGAACTAGAAGAGTCAAATCCACACCAACCCTACTCAGTCTCTTTTACATAACAGGGATTCTGCCTGGAAAAGGTGCACTAAGACCAATTCTCTAACATACTACCAAAAATATAGGGAACTCTACAATCTGGCCAAAAACACATAAACATTGATAAAAAGAACTTCTACACACTCCAAACTACGAACCCAGAACCCTCCCCCTAATTCTGGAATACTATCAACAAATTTCTCCAACCAGGGAATCCCTAAACTCCCAGCCCCTGCCCAAATAACACACCCCAAGAAACTGCGTCCATTTTCAATTCATACTTCATTGATACCATCAGCAAACTTATGCAGATTTCCAACCCAACCAATCCCTCACTTCCTACGACCCTCCACTTCAAAAGAACCCCTTCTCACTAAATCCTTTCCCTACAAGCTACATACAAAATCTCCTTCTTAAGATTAAACTGTGCTCCCCATCTGCAGATAACCTTCCATCTATTTTTGTTAAGGTTTCTGATCTTGTCTCCATCCTCATAAACCACTCAGTTAGTGAATCCCCTGTCCCTACTCTCTGGAAACAATTCTATACCATACCTATCCACAAAGGTGGAAACTCCATAGAAATCTCTAATTATCAACCTATTGCCATACTTTTTCCCCTCTCTAAAATTCTTGAACACTGTGTTCATAAACAAATCATGGCTTATCCCACTCAAGAAAACCTGATCACCCCTATCCAGCATGGCTTTCATCCCTACCACAGCACCACTACAGACTCTCATTTTCATTACTCACTCCATTTCCATAGCCAGAGACAATAACAAGCTAGTGTCCTGTCCCTTTCTAGACCTTTCCAAAGCCTTTGACACTGTGTCTCACCCCATCCTCCTCTCCAAACTTTCTCAACTTAACCTCTCCTCATTCAACTATCTTTTGGTTTACCAGCTGTCTCACAGACAGACAGCAATCCGTCAAATGTCTCTCTGCTCTTTCTCCCTTTTTCCCTATCAAAATGGACTCCCACAAGGCTCAGTTCTAGGCCCCCTTCTTTTTAATATATTCACTAACCAACTTTATACATCCTGTCCTAAGTCATCCCTCATACAGTACGTGGACACACGGATGACTTCACTATCATCTCTGTCGCTTACAACTCCTTTGACCTCCTCACCCTGACACAAAAATCTTTCAACCTTACTGAAACATGGCTTACTAATAACCAACTCATACTTAACCCCGAAAAGACAAAACTTATACTCTTACTTCCAAATTCCCTCTCCCACCTCAAATCCTCATTTACTATCTTTTCCCTTAAAAAAACTATCAAAGCTGAAACCCACATTAAGTTCTTTGGAGCAATCATAGATGACCAGCTTAAATTTGACCTTCATGTACTTCACTGTATCAAAATACCCCACCAACAGCTCAGACTGCTGTATAGAAACAAAAGGGTCCTCACACCAGACTCCAGAATCTCACTTGTCCAAACATATCTTCTCCCTAAACTGTTCTACAAGCTCACAAATCTTAACAAACTTACAGTCCTCACTACTTTCCATAGTCAAAACCACCTTCAACAAAGTTGCTATATTTGCTGTTAATCTGCCTTCTAAATCTCACCACTGTCACTTTCTCAGGACACTCAGTTAGCTAGAGTTTCCTCACCAACTCTTGCTTACTCAACCACTCTTCATTCATTCTATCCTGAAAAAGCTCCCCCTCATCTTGCCCTAACATCACTTGTCTGCCGCTGTACCTCCCCTCGACCTCTCAGAAGCTCAGACCAATGTCTCTTACAGATTCAAAAACTCCAAAAAAATCTATTGGCCAGAAGTTCTACATCAATTCTCCTGCTCTATCATGGAACAAGCTTCTCATGACCCTCAGAAATCCAGGTCCATGAACTCAAGAAAGCTCTTAAAAACTAATCAAACAACACTTGCACTTGTCACTGTACTCACTCCACTTGTACCCCATCCTTCCTCCCCCTTATTGCTCTCCATTCCTCCCTTTCCTCTAATTATCTTATAGAAAGTAACCTTCTCTTATGACATGACAGCCTCTTACTACTGTCCATGATCCTTCTCTTGTTAGTCCTGGTAACCTGCTACCTGCATCCTATATGCAGTATGGCTAATAAATATTTACACCTCCTGTAAATAAAAAGACAAACTGCCTTTGCATTGTACAGTTGTCCACTGATGACAATCCAAACATGTTATTACCAGTATCTTGTTATTACCAGTTTCTGTACTTACTGCATGGTATTAATGTCTCTGTAGCTGGTTTCTCTTACTTGTACTGCAATGGCTGTTACTTAATTATTTCATTTTTTTTTACTTTAGTTATACACATTTTGTTTATTTGTACTGTGGAGCTTTTCTTCTCTGGACTCTACTGAAAAGGAACAATAGCTCAGTTGAACTATCCCAGTCAACAAATCTCAAATAAATAACTTCCCAGAAGATATCAAAAATAAGATTTTGAATTATTTTTTGGATTTAATTTTTGAAACCTTTACTGCAGAGCTTATCAACTGTGTGATAAGAGAGAGAAGCTGATTCAGGGAATCTGGCAGATTTTTCACCATCTTTCTCTAAATTCTCCAAGAGATTTTTTACTCCCTTGTCCTGCTTTGGTTAAAAGCAAAATAAACAGTCTTAGCAGAATGCTAGGAAACAGACGATTAAGAAACAATGAAAAGGAAGCTCCAAAAAGAAATATGTCAGAATGATTACTTCAAGGGCCTTGCCATCCCTTCCCACCCTGGCAGTCTCTTAATTCTACCAGAAAGTCTGAATTTTCATTTCTGTCATTGTCAAATGGTTGTTTCAGGCAAGTGTGTCCTGAAGGTCAGGGAGGAATGTCCTACTCTGCAGAGAATTCAGCCTCAATCTCCAGATCAGACTCCTCTATTGCATCATGTTTTAAATCATAGCATATAGGCATACTATGCTACCATGGACCAGGCTGGTCATTACTGGTATGGACCGATAACGGTCATTCACTCTCATTCTTCTCTGCTAGCTTCTACAGACACCCAAGCTTTATACAAGGTGCTTATTAGTATTGCTAGATTTCAATGAGTCGGGAACACCTTCCATTGCTGGCTTTTAGAGTTTCGAGTTGCACTGTGCTGAACAGAGCAATACTACAGTGCAAACAGAAAACAGAACAAAGCTACAGCTGCTATTGGTCCATTTTTATAGCAGTACTGTGCGGTCGGTCTGCTTTTCTAGCTGAACTGTGATATTGGTCTCTTTAAGCAAACTAACAACACAGTTCATCTAAAAAAATACAAAAACAGTAACACAACTTTCTGTGTCATTGAACTATTTTTTCTTATCACTCTGTGCTGTTGACTGGACTAATAGCACAATACAGCTAGAAAAATAGACGAACAGCATAGGCTGCTCGACACCAAACTTTGTATTTGTATAATTTTTGAGCTGCACTGTGCTGTTGGTCCCAGAAAATACAATGAGGCAGAGAACTCCACGTAGAGCTGGTCAAAACTTTTATTCAATAAAACCAAAGATAAAATCTTCCATAAGTGCTTTCAGGCTACCTGCCCTTCATCAGATAACAATAAACATCACAAATGCCATATTTAAAATACATAACAACCAATCAGCTTTAAGTATTTTACCCTCCTTTTCTTGAGGATGGGTTTTAAAGGTACAATAGCATTTATACCTGGTGGCTTATCTGCCCCTAATCTTACAATCCATCTAGTCTTAGCACATTCCGTATCATTAAAAAATTACCACCCCTGACATTAGGAGTAATCACCTGTATTGCCATGAATAAAAATATGTGGTCCATATTCATTTTTACATGTTCTGCCAATGCATTATGTTAATTGCAATGTTTAATATCTGACAAATGCTGAAATATCCTTGTCTTGAACATATTATTGGTTTTGCCCACATAATATACTTCACATTTCTGACAGACTGCTAATATATACTAAATTGTGTGTCCTACAGTCAGCATAACCTTTAAATATATCCATACAACCAAATTCTACAGTAATTTCACTAACTCTGTTTTGAAAATGATGACCTTCTCTCTCATTGGCTCTACAACTGAGCCAATGAAAATTAAAAGTTGTAGCTACTAAAGGGCAAATCACAGCAGTGGAACAAATGCTAAAAGGTGGACTAAAACTGAAATGTTATACTAAATGAGTATCAGTTGTAAGGAATGGTCATTGGTAAGAGTCCAGATGGCTGTCGATTGCTATATGCTCACGAGAACCTATATTGCTTTTGTGAAATTATACACATACACATGCTTATGTGCATGCGCACTCACACACTCACTTTTATACAGACAGACACACACACACACACGCACACAGACACACACACACACACACACACACACACACACACACACACACACACACATACACTCGCACTCTTAGACACTCTCTATCACCCACAGGAGATAAGATTGGCCCTTTATGAACCCAAACTGGGTGGGGTCCAGTATCTCCAATCATCAGTTGAGTTCACGAGTCTGATACTTTACAAATGGATTAAGTGTTCATATGGTAATTACATTAATGATCAAGGCTTCCATTTGCATAGCGTTTGCTAACTGAGAGTTCATGACATCAAGCAATGTGGCAAGTGCCAAAGCATAAACTCTATGTTACTCAGTGACATTGCAGAAAAACCTGTTGGTCTTCCTTACTATAGAAATTATGGCAGGAGTTGAGATTTTACGAGGTGGAGACTGGATGCAGGGTACTGCTAATTGCTTGGCATATGTTAGCCAATCACTACAAGGAGCAAAACTTTGTGGTGGGTGTAGATCTATGTCTAATCCTTCTGCAGGTAAATCCATGTTTCAAAATATTGTTCTGGTCTGTTTTGAAGCACTGGTTGCCTTAGTTATTGACAAAGAAAAGTGGACTTAAAGAAGCATTTTCCCAGCTCCCACCTTTGGGTGTTTCCCATTTTAGTGTCTCGGTTTGCTCTTCTCCCAAATCTTTTTGATTGCCTAGAGCCAGAAGTATTTCAACCTGGTATCTTAGTCTGGTCTTCTGAGACATGGAACAAAGGAACATACAACTGAAGTCTTCTATCCTTTAAATGTCCACAGGATTCATAGGATTGGTTAATCGCATGTAGGACCGGATCATTGGTTCACTCTAGGTCAGACCTTATGACTTATAGGTTATGCATTAAATATATAGAGGACTGCACCCATTGGTAGTGTAGTCTGATGCCTCCACTGGACAGTGAAAGCCTCTTTCTAGTACTGCCTTTGAGAGACACATATTTTGATGTAATTGCATTTTTACATTAAAATGGGAATTTCATGCGAACTTGAAAAACTGTTTTCTTCAGCGCAAACACTTCTGTACCCCACCAAACTTCAAAAGTTACACAACACTGGAGAAAATGGCAAAGGCCACCTATATTGAAAAACAATCCTGCCCCATTGTCCATACTGTGTGATTGTAAAAGTACAGGAAACAGAACTGCAGTGGCAATTCAGCACACCTTAACTATGAAAAAAAAAAGCCAACCTGTAATAGCCGGTACCTCTGGATATGATAATAGCTTCTCACAAAAAAGTCATTTATTTTGTTTTAAAGGAGGCACAGAAAATGTGGTATGTCTTTTCAGTATTACCCAGCAACAGGTTTCCTATAAATATAGTAACAAAATAAAAAAAAGCAATTATGCCTTTTTCAGGCAGCATTATGTTTTACAAATATTTTACTATTCTTATACAAGAACTAGGTGATAGACAGGCGGACAAGTGACCTTCCTCATCCTCTTCTTCTTCCTTTTCTTCACCTCATTCTTGCATCTGTTCCATCCCACCAGACACCTGGCATGCATTTGATGTCACTCTCTCCCAAGACTGTGTACAAGCTCAGGCCTGGAGGTAATGGAGGGGTGCAGCAGCCCTTTCCCTCTACCTCTCTCTCATGCTCATGTAAGGAGTCTGTGGACACAGAAACCATTGCCTCTAAGCTACATAAGGCTATTGAACCATTTGGTTAACATATTAAGAAAATATGCCTTTGTATAATGGTAACCTGTTTGGCCTTCTCATGCTTTATCCTCCAAAGTAATTCTTAATCTGCCTTACCTTTCTTTATTCTTTTGTGGCCTTCAAACTCCATTATATCATTCAAAAATCAGTAAGGCAAGGCCTGCATTCTATGTTTACTCATGACATCTAAAATGAATATGTTTTCTGTTTTTAATAAGATTCACATAGCAGTTTTCATAATTTTCTAGAAACTTTCAAACTGACATTCGTAAAAGCACATTCTGCTGAACGGTATTATTCAGTGGACAGATAGTCTGTTACTTCTTCTGTGGTACAAATCTGAAGTAAATCTGAAAAAATATCAGAGTTTATTGGAGGTATTCATAAATAGTGCATGATTTAAATTAAATAATGTGGTGAGTAGCAATGCACAAGGAGGGTGCATGTAGTATGACTGAGCTAGTGGAAAAAATGTGGAATGCATCAAATGCAAATGAACAAATAGTGGCATGCAAATGAGTACCAGCAAGGTAATGAGAAGCATTGCAAATGCTAATAATGAAATCAAACATGACGGGCTGATTGAGAAACATACACAAACTGTACCCTAAACCACAGTCATCAGTTTATTGTGCACCACCATTTTTCAGTGAACAGGTGCATCACTCACACTAAGATGCAGGAGTATTTACTGTAACTGGTCAGCAGGGTCTAGTGGCTGTCTTTAGAGCAGGTGTCAATGATATTAACTGCATAAATCCACCATGTCACAGAAAAGTCCATCTAATCTGCAGCTGAGATGCCATCAACTCCATGACTGTGACTTAGTCAACTGCTACTGTGTGGCCAGAGACATCATACAGAAGCTAGTAAAAATGTGTTGTCTTCACACAGGTTCATAGTTAAGTACTAGAAGTAATGCCCTTGTAGGCAATGTTAAGCCTACCCAATTTCTCTTTCAAATATGAGAGTTAAACGCTGTACCCTGTGACTGTGTGGTAAACATTTTAACCATTATATCATGAAAACCCCCTCAAGCAGTTTGTAAGAACTGCCTTTCCCAGTTGACACAAGGTTTGTGCAGTAATAAGCATCCTTGCCAAGGGGATCTTTAAGCATCTGGCAATTTACATGTTATGACTTTTGAATGCCTTGGCCTTGCAAATTCTATACCATTTCCTTGATGCGATACTGGTGTATCTATCTAAATAGATAGATTTGGAATAATATATATGGATTCCTCAGACGTCTGAGGACAGATTAACCACTACTTGGTCATTCTATGATCTTGCCCATTTCCTTGATGTCCTGAAGGCTATTGACTGCATCCAAATTACCGACTCCCGACATCTTCTGTGAGATCCATCATATCAACAAGAAGGGGCTTTCCCTCCATCAGCTGCCAAGTGGTGTATGGTACTGTGGGTATTATATATACTAAGTTTCTATACAGCATCCAGTCAGTTTCTGTGATCCTCACACTTGACACATATGCAGCCTTACTAGCAGGTCATGTGGACTGGCTTTCCTCTTGGTCATCTAGTTGGTAGGTGCACACATTGCTAACTTTAGAGGCCACAAAGGCCCTTCCCCATGAACACAGATAACAAAACACTCATATTGGTGTTTGCTGCTGTGTGTTGCAGATGATGCTGGATATCCCCTGGGGCTGGGCTGACTACCCTCATCTGCAACCTGCAGACTGCAGTAGAGATAGTGTGCAATACTGCACTATCAAAGACATACAAAATTACTGAATTTGTATTTAGACTGCCATTGACCAACCTCTGCAACCTGGCTATATCCTGCAATAAGAAGCAGTATAATATAGACATCTACAGCAAAATGGCTGTGGTTTTTGGTATAATGTGATGCTACTGAACAGAAAAACACCTGTGGCTTGTAGAACTGGTGACTTATAGCATTGGTGGCATTTAGCATTGGTGGCTTGTAGCATATCTGTGCCTGCAACAGAAGAGGTGCCAAGTGAAGAATTGGTAGAGGATCTGACTGCAGCAGGCATTCAGGAGAGGTGGATGCTAATGAATAAATCATGCCACAGCTGTAGACTGATACAAGACAAACACAGAACAGAACTGATGCATTCAGTAGTGAATTTACTGAAAACCATGACGCATCAAATTTTACCATACTCACATACCCCAGAGGGGTGCACTGGGAACAGTACTCATTATTTGTACAAGACAGGGGGACACAGTGTCAGTGACTACAAATGCTGACATACATGGAAGGATTATTGTTGTTGCCTGGGATGTACATGCACATGGTGGAGGGATGTCAAGGATCATTTCCTCCAGTTATAGGATAGACCTTCTAGGTTGGAACTCTGTCTGGGTGTGCCATGTAGCTGTGCAGTGGCATGTCTGAAGGTAGATGAACCAGGGGATGGAGAAACAAATCAGGTAAAAATGTGAGCATGTCACTGTGTTGTTCTGGCTGATTAATTGCATTCCTTATTCTACATTTAGAAATAAGTAGGTATTAACTTTGGCAAAGCTACATGGTAATGGGCTGGTATTGAACTGCCAGACCTTGTGTGGGCTGCCTGGTTGGTTGGCAGCAGCAGAGACAAATGAGTGTCGTCCACAATCATGTGAGTGCCCATGCCCGGGGATTTATGCCACAGTGGAGTGAGATGAGCATCAGACGCATCCAGGTCAGCATTCACAGACATGAATGAAGGTCACAGTAGAGCTGGATGAGAATCAGCCACACACATGTAAGAATCCATATCTAGGGGTGGAGGCAGCCATTGGCAGTGTGGAAAGTGTGTCTGTCTTGAGAATATTATTTGCTTTCTGTGCTAACTCCTTTACACACCGATTGCACACCTGTTCCATATTATGACTATGGCAACAAGGTTCCCGCACCCTCATGTTTGCAATAACGAATGCCAAGTGGAATGCCACTGCCTTCAACAGATGACTGTACCCTAGACCATATATGCAATGTAACTCTGACATCATTGTTTAATGACCTGCTGTCCCTGAAATGGTTAATGGTCTTCAAGGATGGTATGCAACACACTGATCAGCTCTGAAATTGTCTGATTAGTGGCTGCCTGCACCTGGATCACTGTCTTGCACATCCATTGATTGATGCAAGTGGTAAGATCCAGGTCAGTGAATGTTCAAGCTTCAGAGCCCCAATGGTCAATCACACACTTCTCCTCAGTAACATATGTGTACACCTCAAAAGCATTGTGGCTGTCTGATGTCATCTGTGATTGTGCTGACTATGTATGGGGCTGACACAGAAAGGATGAGTTATACTAAATACAGGAGAAGCTGGGAGTTCACCTTTTACTTCTGTAGTCCATATAGCTGTTGGTAAGGGAATGTGCCTCCAATGCTACAATTTCTGACAGTGCCACTGTGTGACTGTATCAGGTGCATGGTGTCATCATCATCAGTTTAAAGATGTGCTAACATCAGGCATGTGACAACCTGTCATGATGGATCCTCTCCAAATGGTACCAAATGATACATATAGATAATGCATCATAGTTAGAGCCAGTGCATACATGTAATGCTGTCTATCTTGTATCACACAGACTGCTGCATGAAAAGAATATACACACCTTATAGGCACACACATACCCTGTGGTGCTGGTTGCTTCATTGCTGCCTTAATGCCCCTTTGTGACAGAAATGTTGATGTATAATTTTCAGTAAATCATGCTGTAGTGCTGCTAGGAAATGTCCTGCAGTAGTGGCTTATCTCACTGCTCATATGGGGCATTCCCTTTGGATACTTGAACATTTGTACCTTTGGTGTACAGGTTATTGATTGCAGCAGCGATGACGTGGTAGGGGTGATATGCATTATGCAGTAGGAATGACAGGTGCCACTACTCAGCTGGGTCATTCCCTACAGACACTCATAAAATCATTACCAGACCAGCTCCCATATCCAGTCCACCACAGGGTATGAGGATTATCTCAATGTCAGCAGTAAAGAATACCAAAAGTTTCTCTGTGCCCATGACCTGCCAGTGTGCTTGGTGTCCACCCTCGTGATCAACCTGAACCCTAACTATTTCCTGAGCTTTACTCTTACCATGTAGGATCATGCTGGTGACCCTGAGATGGAGGTGTATCAACATCCTATTTGGATCAACCACTGGATTGTGGTTGCAGTAGTCATTGACACATCTCATCCCAAAAAAGGCTTAAGTAGTTGACTCCTGTCCAGGATATTCCTGCCATATGTGTGTTGGGCTTGCAGTAGCACTTCACTCTCCTGTATGGTGACATTTTCTCTGTGAGACCATTCTTTCAGTCCCAATGATCAGTCATGAACACTGTTGTTTGCATATGTGGATCAGTATAGGTAGGTAGGCAGGTCCTTCCCTGTCAACCAACACATACTTCCTCATTGTCCCTGACAACTGCATGGTGGGCCCTACCCAGTGCACTATTACTAGGTAACTGTTTTGACACTGCCTCATATTATAACACATCTGGCCTGTGCAGCACATGTGGTGTACCTGATACCTGTGCCAATAGGACACTGTGTGCCCAGTATGCTGGAGGATTGGAATTTCTAATTGTCTACCCTTCTGTCTATGTGAATATACAACAATGCATAGACTGTAACATAGGTTGTGACTGAGACAGTGCTCTGCTTGGATGCACTGCACTCACAGGACTGCAATATGTACTAAATGTTCCCAGTGTCCTAGCTATATGACTGCCCCCATCCACAAGACCAGTACCTGTCCTGCATGTTCCATGTGCATAAGGTGGATGAAATATCCACTCCTAGACTGTGGCCTGTTTTTCTTGTTCCCTGTGCCCAGTGTAGTTGAGTTCCTACCCCAGAGGACTTCAACCTGTCCTGCTGGTTCTCTGTGCCCAGTGTGAATAAAGCACTCACTCCAGGACTGTGGTCTGTTTTGCTGGTTCCCTACGCCCACTGTAGTTGAAGACCACCCAAGAGGACATCAACCTGTCCTACCTGTTTCTTGTGCCCTGATGGAATGAACACCCCCACACACTCAGCAATGCAATCTATCTACCTGATCCCTTTTTCTTGTCAGTCTATTTTCCACCAATCTGTCAGACTCTGTCATACCCAGCAAAGTTTCGCCACAAACATATACATATACACGAGCACATTCATAATGCATGACTTTGTGACATTGTCTGTTGTGGTTATGCCTCCTTTAGCATTGACTGCAATACTGGAATCTATTACCATGAATCTTGCCAGCTTTCATTTTCTAAATATATTGCAGTACACTCTGATATGCACTTTCCTCAGATTCTCTAAATTACTCTCTGTATGCAGTTATTCAGAAAATGGCAACTATATTTTTATCACCCTAAAATGGTGGTTGTAGTGCAGCTATTATTGTCTGTGAAGTGTACCAATAACACAGTGCATTATCTCCCTTATTTTGTGCTGCAGGTATAGCTTATGCACAGGCACTGAGGTCATATAAGATGTATGCTCCTATCAAGCCCAGACAGACTACTAAAGATTTACATCACACTAATTATCAGGGTCACCATCCTGTCCCGCTCTCCATCATGGTCATGCTTGGACATAAAGGTCACATATGATGTTTGTGCACCTACTGAGCCTGGCTGAGCTGTTGTCATCTTTCCTTATGCTATTAATCATGCATATCACAGCCATCATGCTGTCATTCCACCCAACAATGAACATCATGTGTTCTTTGTGATATGCAGCCATGTTTTCCAGCTCACAATTTTTGCTCTTGGACTTGATCTGGCAGGAAACATGGCCCCAGCAGGATCCAAGTCTTGCAAAAATCCTGTATAGTCCTACAAGGAGTGCAAGATGTTTTTATACCTGCTGCACATACAGTACAGGGGCTGCCCACTGAGAAATTGGGAATTTTGAAGATCCTTAAACAAAATGGATGCATTGAGTGATGTTACTGACATCAGTCTCTCCAAAGAGCAGTGCAGATATAAATATAATAATCTGCGGTTGCACCACCCATAAGTTCCATACTGCAGGAAGCCATCTGTCTTTACTGAGTCTCTGTACTCATCTGTCATGGGAATTCTGTGCTCATTATGTTTTGCAGTGGAGCAGGGAATTCCACAGTACATGATCACCTGACAGAGGAGATAGGTGCATTGTCTAGGCATTGGAATAAATTAATTGTACTGCGTGTATTATTGAACAATTGTGGTGACTCAGTTTACCACAGCACTGGCATTTTTTCTTTTGCATTTTAATATTTAATCATAGCTTTGATGTTCATTACCAATTTGACATAATATCTGTATGGTTAGTCATATATACTGAGAGGAATATAACCCGAAAGAAAATATGGTAGAAGATTAGTCCATATTATGTATTCATTTATTGACTGACATATGATAATCAGGTTGGTGGGCTGTTCACCAGACTATCTTTAGTAATGACCTGAGCACATAAGGACAACAGTTCAGTACATCCAGGAGCGGCTTTAGGTCAACTGGTGCCCTAGGCAAAAGGGCTCCATGGTGCCCCCACCACACCACCCAGTGCCCCCATCCTGGTCTACCTACATTAAATAAATACTGGAAAAGTGCCCCTGCTAGTGCGGCGCCCTAGGCGGCCGCCTAGTTGACCTATGCCTAAGGCCGGCTATGAGTACATCAGATTTCAAGAGTTCTCATACCAGTTAGAACTGCAAAATGCAAATTATTTACACTCTAGATATTTATGGAACAAAATATATATTAACAAATGAGTCATACAAAATGTTTATAATATGTTTATGTCAAAGGAAAACTGAAAACAGATTATGCAAGATATAGTTTCACATACGTAGTAGCTTTATATTTCAAATATCTTAAAATTGTATTCTCTCTGCACTGAGAGATAGTTGAAAACAAAGTAGGTGCTGAAGGACTTAAGTGATGTTATTTTTAAAAGTGTTAGATATCCATGGAAACCAGATTAATCAACACTACCCTTCTCAGGCTGGGGGATGCACCTTTGCAAGGTTGTCAATGAGATAGTGTGTACTGGTACCAAATGTTTAAATGTTGCAAGCCAATAAATCTAAGCACGGATAGTGTATGTTTTAAAAGGTATATTGTCAAGTGTTCTTAAGCAAGGATCACGAGGACATAAAATATTAAAACATTTTATTATTTAAAAGCTATGTTATATCAAAGTTCTACGTGTATGAAATTGAAAAGAAAAAATATATAAATGTGGTTATTTTTCTCTATCCTTTGAGACTCATCTGAAAATTTTAGTAGGCAGTCTCCCAGCTCTGTTAATGGAATAAACAAGTACTTTTCACATTCTGAAGGATTACTGTTGACCCAAAACTAAAAGGTGAAACTCTTTGTTATTTATTTCTGAACTTTAACAATATAAAAAGGCAGTAAAATGTAGGTTTACAACAAATAGCTTAAGTAGCCAGTATTTACACTTGAGATAGAAAAGGACAACTGCAGGTTTACAAACAATAGTTTGTATGAATACACATAATTTGGCAATGACATCATCATTCAGTAATGGGTTTATACTGTGTAGTGGTAAAGCTTTGTGTTTTACAGTTGCCACTATAAAAATATTCAGTACCTTTGATCCTTACTTCTTTCTAAGTTTAATGTATTTGTTCTTTAATTAGTGCTTGGTTAGAACCATAAAGAAGTCTGCCAAGCTATTAGATGTACCTTTTTAACCTTTCCCTGGTATGCCTGTTATACCTACTCTCAGTGCAGCAATGTACAGGTGTGAAGTACAACAGCAGTGCCTGGATATTCATTTAAAGTTAATGAACTCCAGAATTATGCATCATCATTACTATGCAAGTTCATATACAGTATATTTATTCACCCTTGTCCTTGCAGCCAGGGTCATGCCTGAGCATTTTCCAAACAGGACAAGTTCCCCTAAGTGGTTAATAAAATAAAATAAATTATATTTTTAGTGAAATGCATTATTAGAAATAACTAGCATTATCAAACAATGGCACTCTCAATGCCTGGGACGTAGACTGGTAATCTCTGTGGTTCATATGAGTTGCTGATGACAGTCAACTCTGTGTAAGAACTCCAAACATGCCTATTATACAATGACTGCCATTAATATTCAAAAATGAGCATGCTGATTGGTCAGCCCAATCAGCGTGACCATTGAAAATTAGAGTATATACCAATGGAAGAAGGTCCGGTCGCACAGAATTTTTTCCATTAATATATGCAACAAAAAATTTACTTTTATTTAATTTTTTTTCGATAAGCTGACAAAACTGGAGACTAAAATGAAAAACAGAGAAGCCACAGAGAAAAATAAAAGTATAATCAGGTATATTATATAAAATTAAATGAACATACTTGATTATCCTTTTATTTCCTCTGTCCCATCTCTCCTGTATGTTACAGGCCTCATGGTTTGTTTTTTCTGTTCTTTTTTTGTTTTTAGTTAAAAAAAAAAGCAACAGAGATATTCCTTTCTCCATTGCTTCTTCAAACAGCACTGGTGTACTGCAAATGTGTAGGAATACAAGTCCCATACGCAGGTGCAGTGCATCAGTAACACTCCAGGATATTAAGGGAAAGGCAGAAGACCACCACGGCACCATTATTCAAAGACATTGGAGCCGGATTTACAAAAGCTTGCCTGGAGTTGTAGAGTAGAGTAACATGTCAAACAGGCAATATGTCTGACATGTGATCCAGGAACAGCTGGCAGGGGTGTGCACGAGAGCTGCTAAAGCTACTCTTGCACGGACAGCGTCATGGTATGCAAATTACCTCATTTGCTGCTGAAAGCTATGCGGAAAATTTGCAATCCAGGAAACACTAACCTCTCCGTGGAAGATTAGTGTTATCTGCAGAAATGTACTCCGTTGGTAACGGAGTACCGTTCTGCAAATAGCTAAACGGAGCTATGACATCTCCAAATAAAGGATGCATACAGTTGAGGAAGCATGCCAATGGCCAAATATAAGGCCATTGGCATTTATAAATGTTTAAAATCAATAAAATTTCACTTTTTTTCCCTCTATATCCAATGTTTAAGCGTAGCGCAGCATCGCGTAAAGGTGCGGCACTTTAAAAACAAGAAAATAATTTAAAAATAGCCAAAAATAGCCATTTTCACTAAAAAGCTTATCCTGCCATGCAGGTGAATGGCAGGCTGAAGACAGCATGGCCACTGAGTACTGGTTGCTAAGGGGGGGGAAGCTCAATGTGAGAGATGTAACCATGCATTAGTAGGCAATCCTATGCAAATGAGGATAAGGATAGTGAATCCCAATTTTCCCCAGCATGTGAGCCATGCCCCAAGAGTGTAAGTGTAGGAGTAGGTGAGTAGTAGAGTAGAATATAGGTAACATCATGGGGGGGTGTCAGAAAGGCTGTAAGCTAATTGGAGCACAGTGTCTTGTGTTTGCCCTGAGTTGCTCATGATTGCAAGAGGCATGTCTACAGTTGTCCTTTTTGAAAACCAGTAACCAATGGTGCACACTGTGAAAATATCTGAAATTTCTTGCAAACGTGCATGCAGCGTGTGCATGTGTGTGCGCGTCTTTGTGCGGTGCTTCCCTGGGCAGAAACAGAAAGGGAAAAGGAAGGAAAAGAAGTAGTAGGAAGTTAACCAAGGAGAACTAGCAGAGCTGCAAGGTGAAATATATCATAATCAGCCAATTACACAGGCAGCAGACTAGCCCAGTCCAGCCCAGCACTTTAAACTCTGCAAACAGCATTCTTCCCTGTTTTTTCCCATGAAATCTGCAACACTGCAGTATACAAAGAGGGAAAGCTTAAAAACTTTAAAGTCAGACAAAATGTTAGGGGCTGCTCTTGCTATCATAAACCAACATGTGCAAGGTGCTAAGGTTGGTGATGTTGTGAATGCTGCTGAGCAACCCACAGTGAGGAGACGGAGAAGAATGTACAGACCCAGGGTAACCTACCAGAGGCTACATGAGCTGGAGATAGTGGAGTGTTATAGGGTGGACAGAGACCTCCTGCAGCAAATTGTTGAGCTGTGCTGGCCACGCCTCACACACAGAACCAACAGAGAGGAACCCATCCCAGTGGATACCAAGGTATGTGTTGGCCTAAGAATACTAGCTACAGGTACCTTCCACAGACCAACTGGTGATATGATGGGGATTTCACAGGCATCAGCATCCATGGTACTGTACCAGTTCCTGGATGCCATGTCAGCACATGTCGGTGAGCACGTATATTTCCCCAGTTCCCGTGAGGCATTGACCAGCAATATGCATCTTTTCCACCAAAGAGCAGAATACCCTGAAGTAGTGGGTGCAATAGACTGCATGCACATACACATCAAAGCACCACCCAGTGAGCGGGGTAGGGTCTACATCAACTGCAAGGGCTTCCCCTCCATCAACTGCCAGGTCATGTGCAATGCCCAGGGCATAATAATGAATGTGTGTGCTGGCTGCCCTGGAAGCTATCACGATTCCCACATCTGACACAGCTGTACCAGAGATTTGCCAATGGGGACATCCCTGATGGTCACCTAGTGGGGGATGCTGGATACGCACTGGAGCCATGGCTGATGACACCCATCAGAAATGCACACACACCAGAACAAGAACTCCATAATGAGGCACACGCACAAACAAGAAACATAATTGAGCATGTGTTTGGGATGCTCAAGTCACGGTTCCAGTGCCTGGACACAACTGGTGGAGCCTTGCAGTACTCACCAACTACATGTACCCAAATTGTCATGGTATGTGCCATGCTACACAATATGATCCTGCGGAAACAGCTGCAGCAGGAACAACATGGGGCAGGGCCAAACAGCCCCCCACCATTGTCAAGGCCTGCACTAGCACAGCTTGATTCAGAGGAGGAGCAATCTTAGCCTGCCCCAGTAGGCAGAAGGAGGCATGCCCAGTATGCCCTGGCCTTGGCAAAGAGGCAATGCATAGCACATACACTGACTCAATAGGAACCCTGGAAATTACACCTCTCTCTGACTCACACATACAGTAAAAGGGATGCCTAACTTGACACTACCTGTTTTCAAACATGTATAGGGAGTGTAATATGTACATCCAACATAGGCAGTCCTGCAGCACCACCTGAGGCATGAGTCCCTATTCTAAGCAATATAAAGCACTGCTAAGCAAATTTTATCAGTATTGAGCATATTTAAATACAATTGTGTGTAGCTGCGCACCACGCTAACCAGCGCAACATCGGCCAATGTCGGGCAAAGTTGGGCAATGTTGGGCAAAGTCGAGCAAAGTTGGTTAAACACGCTCACACCTGCTTTACTGTTCCTTAACCAGTCAGGTCTGCCCAGCAGGAAAATAAAAAGCAGTGACAGGGCTCGAACTCAGGATACTGTGCACTGTAGTCACAGTACTGAACCACTAAGTCATGACAGCATTTCACTGGCACAGACACAACTTAAGTCACTCTCACATACCAGTTGGGGGGGGGCTGACATACCTAACAGTCACAGCCAGCAGGACAATTGTAGACAAACACAAACACAAACAAATGCTGTATCATGCCCTCTGAAGAGGCATATGAGTAACCTCCCCCCAGGCCTATGCAGGCCAGGCAGTGTGATGTGCGTTGGGTAGGCTATGAAGTCACAAACTAATATGCATGTAATAGGAAGCTAAGGTCTGTAGTACAGTGGTATGCCTTAAGCCAATATGATAGGCAACAGTACTGACTGAAATGGAGTATCTGACAGCAGTGCAGGCCTAGCAAATGTGTATAAGTGTCAGGTGTACCCCTCAACCTATATACACCTACAGTAACAATCAGGTTTGCCCCCCCTGGGTAGAAATGTACAAATAATAGCTGTCCCCCCTGTTGATAAGTCTTTGCAAATTGACTCATGGAAACCCTGCAGGCACAGTGTGCTTCCTGTCGATGTACAACACAAAGGTGAGCCATGAAGTAAAAACCAACTTGATTTTTCAAACACATACAGTATATGTATATGTTGGCATGCTCACACACAAACAAATTTAGCAAATTTCAGTCAGCAACATACTGAAAGGTCATACTGGGCATGCTCACACACTTAAACAAATGAAGGAAATGTCAGTCAACAACATACTGAAAGGTCATACTGGGCATGCTCACACACTTAGGCCATGTCTGAGTACAGCAGTGGGCAACACATATCTGGCAGTTGCAGTTCTTACTCCAGACACTTGTCACTATTCACCAATCCTGCCTTGCGCACACAGTGATATGAAAACACACCCATATAATATATTGGACCCCTGTCATAGTCAAACTATGTGCTAGAAGTACTTAAGCTGTTCAAAGAAAGTGAAAATCCAGAGAAGATCAATAAATCTCCGATCAGTATCATCAAGAAACAATGAGCACTCCTAACATTATCCAAGTCATGTTCTGGTCATGTTCTAAAATATTGCCAAAGAGTCTGTAGAGAACCGTGAAACTTTCGCTATGTCATAAATATCAATGTAAACTCATATATATTCTGAGTCACTGCAAAGTGCAAATGAATACATGTACATGACTGACATTGCCATCATCTTGCCAGACAGGTTCATACATGTTTACCCCCCTCTCACTGACAAAAGGGCCCATTAACATACCTGGAGATTGTGAAAACCCAGAAATCACATATACAATGGTTAAACAGCTCTAGCCAAACCTTAAAACATGGCATCTATTGGATGACATTGTTTCCCTAGCTGTGTCATATGTGAACTCCAAAACAAACAGACCCTGCACCTGAACAGTCTGTTGAGACTCACCCTCTGTACAGGATATGAAACTGTTGAATGGGTTACAGCAACGTTTGGCACACTCCATAAGTGTTGGTGCACAACAGACCATGGGAACTATTATCTTATAAGCCTAATAAGCCTGATCTGCAAGGACATGGAGTCCATCATTATGGAACTCATAAACAGAGCTATTGAGAGCCTACAAACACCCAACCCTACCAATTTTGGTTTTGTCAGGGGCAGATCATGGTCCCTAAACCTGATAGACAGTTTTCAAGGCAGTTACCCAGGACATACATCAATGAAATGAGCTACACACGGCCTACGTAGACCTTGAAAAGCCCTTTTCCAACATTCCACACACATGTCGTATCCACAAAATCAACAACCTGTGCATAAACATGTATGTCATCTGATGGATTGCCAACTGAGGCACAGATAGATCCCACAAGGTAAGAATTGTGGTCTCCCTGTTGGTCTGTAAGCTGGTAACAACTGCTGTCCCCCATGGCTCAGTCCTGGGACCCCTCCTGTCTGGTGTATACTTTTCAGAAATACAGTCAAACACACAATGGCTATGGTTAGCAAAGTTTGTGGATGACTGCCGAAAGGTTTTCATAATCGATGCTTGGGACAACTGAGACATCCTTAAAAAGGGTCTCAGTCAGACAGATGTGGTGTCAAAATTATGGCCTCGATCTACAGTCATACAAATACCACATAGGTGGTAACACCCTAAATATGAAGGTAATAATAAGGGATCTATGGACACATGTGAATAGTCATCTCTGCTTCCAGAAACACATTCACAAAGTGGTTAGAAAATCATGCTATGTGTTCCCACAAATTGCCAAGGTCTTTGCATGTAGGTCAAAGGAGGTTCCCTCTACTCATAAGTCATCAGACCCATCAGAGAGTATCACAGCACACTTGCGATGAATCTGACTAGGCACCTTCAGCCGCTGGAAAAACCACTGAAGTACCTCAACAAGAGGATTACTGGCCTCAAACAGTTGCCCCATGCAACAAGACTGATGTTAACTCAATCTGTACTTTGTTGCATACTGTCTACTCAGGCGATCTCTGCCCAACAGACAGGTCCATTTCCAATGCAGAACTGATGTACATGCTCTTTCTGAAGTAAACCCAAGCTCACTGTGCCACATGCTCTAGGGATATCATCATCACAACAATAAATAGAACATGTTGGAGGGATACATTACTGACTCACAGACTTCCCTTGCTTTGGAACAGGCTCCCAACCTACTTTAAGCTGAGTCCCTCACTGACACTCCTCCAGAGGAGCCTAGATGAGTGTATGTGAAACTGAACTGTCACACCATGGATCACTTCATCAGCTCTACTACACAGAGGCCTAGGGAACTACCCCCATGTGTGGTGATAGCTGAACACTCTGGCCATGCTAATAGATGCCTTCAGGCAGATAGCCTATTACCCACCTATGTACCTATATTTATGTAGGGGGAACGCAGTATAATAAGCCAAAGATGGATGGGCAGAGATATGTGTAAGAGGGTGACCATGACAGAGAGCCATCCAGGACTGTCCCACCCAGCACACATCCCAATGGCACAAAAGACACGAGGTGCACATCTCACCCACTGTACATAACAGCCACCAGTACCTGTAAGCATTACAGTGTATGTGGTCTATTTGCCTACTGTACAACATGACTGTACAATGAAGTACACATCTACTATCTGTAGACATCTACCTGTCACATAGGTTCATATGTATGTAGTAGACTATCTTCACGAAGGCATATATTAGCCTAGGCATGTTGTGCAGCTTTCACCACCCCATTGGGTAGTCTCCCAAGCCCTAGTTCTAATAGTTAGTATTCTACACTCCTTTCTAGTGGGGCTGCTGATGTGATGCCTGGCATGGATTGTCTGTTTCCCATCCACTCATCAAGGTTCCTATTGAAGGGTGTCAGCGAGGGGCTCTGTCTGATGTACATTGGGACTCTTTTCCACAGTAAGGCAAGTGTCTGGGATGGTATTCTATCCCACCAGCATGTTGTATTCATTGTTGTGATGAGGTACATATCCCTGGAGTGTGTGGTGCGACTCAATTTTGTTATCCGTAGATGGAGCATGTTCAACAGTTATGTGTTGGACATGGCTCTGTATATTAGGCAGAGTGTGCCTCTGAGTAGGCGGTACGCAACAGAGAACAGATTTAGTTTTACCAGTTGTGTTGCATAACACAACTGTTTGAGTCCAGTAACCCTCTTGGTGAGGTACTTCTGTGGTCTCTACAGCTGCTGGATATGCTTAGTCGAGTACATCCAAAATGGTGCATTGTACTCAAAGATGGGTCTGATGACTTAAGAGTAGAGGGCCACCACTACCTCTTTTGATCCTGATGCAAACCCTTTGTTGAGTAGGTGGGCCGCATAGCGTTTCCTAATCACTTTGGCAACATCTACTTGTGTCCCCAGATCCCTTATTACCTTGTCAGATTTTAGGGGGGTAACACCTATGTGGTAGTTTGTGGGTACTTTATTTTCACTAAAGAGGATTGAGCTTGAGGCCATGATTCTGACACCATGCATCTGTCTCATAGAGTCCTTTCTGGAGAATATTTGTGTCATCCGGGGAATCTATTATGGCAAAAACTTTACAGTTCCCAGCAAACTTAGTCAACTACAACCCACCTGTATTGGCATGTACTTTTGAGAAGTCTATACCAAACAGGAGGGACCCCAGGACTGAACCCTGGGGGACACCAGTTGTTATCGGTGTAGAGTCTGCCATGTAGCCAGCAACTCTTAATTTGTGGGATCTATCTGTGAGCCAGTTTGCAATCCATCTTGTGATGTATGGATTCATGCCCAGGTTGGTGAGTTCATCTATGATACCTGACTGGGAAATGGTGTCAAAGGCCTTAGCGAGGTATAGGTAGGCTGTGTGGAGCTCATTTCAGTCATTTGTAGCCTGGGTAACTGTCTCAAAGAAATCCACCCAGTTCAGGAGGTGTGATCTGCATTTGACGGAGCCAAACTGGGTGTGCTCAGCTGTGTGAATGTTCCCAATGTCTTTATTGTTGACTTCCATTATGATTGGCTCCATTGTCTTGCAGATCAGACTTGTCAGGCTCATAGAGCATGAATGCCAAGGGTCTTTTGTGGCCCCACCCCTGTGGAGTGAGAAGAATGTTGCTGTGCAACATTTTATGGGTACATATTCTGTAGAGAGGATGTAGAGAGAGGTGTAGGTATCCTTGATGAATATAGATACATCCCCACCCTATGTGCTATGATCCAGGTTCTGATGCTGGAAGGGGTGGAATGAGTAGTATCCTGGTAGTGCTGGTGTGCTCTCTGGAGCCTTGAACTAGGTTTCTGTTACTGCGCAGATATCAACATTCTCCATACTGAGAAGTGCCTCGAGTGTGTGCATCTGTAGGCTGAGACTTCTGGCAATGAGTAGCATTTAGCTCACTTTGTGTTTTTTTGTGTTGGTTATGGGGTTTGGTTTGTCCTGATTGACCGGTGTTCCACACCTGAAGTCAATGCCTAATTGGTCCCATCTGACCATAAGCTAATTACCCTACATATCCACATTCTGGCCCCACCCCCATTATTGAAACCATGTTAAAATATTTCTCCAAAGCCAACTTCATGCTTCTTAAGACAGAAGTGGTGAACTTCAGGACACCCATGCAGATGGACAATACAGTTACGACTACTGAATCCTTCACAATTGCACTTTATAAGCACTTACGTGAGTACATGCATCATGCTATCGCAAACAGATCCAAGATGCTA
The DNA here is from genome assembly GCF_019279795.1 of Protopterus annectens. Taxonomy (NCBI): domain Eukaryota; kingdom Metazoa; phylum Chordata; order Ceratodontiformes; family Protopteridae; genus Protopterus; species Protopterus annectens. The sequence goes on along the minus strand of NC_056728.1, from coordinate 605,818,416 downwards.
TCCTCCAAGAAAAGGAAGCCAATCTGGTGGTCCCCTGCCATAAACAAACTGCACAACAGAAGGAAGAAACTCTTGCAAAAGAGGGTAAAATCCCATGAGTGTAAGAGCTCCCTGGTCAGCCTCAGTAAGAAATTGTGATCCCTGATAAAATCCTCCAAAGCTAGTTATGAAAACAAAATCGTCACTGATTCTAAAGACAACCACAAAGCATTCTATAGCTATGTCAAGAATCTCAATAGCAACACTCAGATCCACTCTGAGTTACAGCACAATGGCACTAAATATACAGACCCAACTGATGTTGCCAACATCCTGGCAGATAGGATCAGTGCTAACTTTACCCCCCTCTCACCCATAAAAGAGCCCATCTCTATACCAGAAGAATGCAAACTTGCTGTCGTCATGGCTGCACAGGTAAAAAAACACTCTCCAAAGCCAGGAACACAGCATCCATGGAACCAGATAACATCCCAGGCTGCGTTCTACACAAACTACAGAATGAACAGGCACCACACCTTCGTACCATGTTCAGTCATAGCCTCACCTCAGGCTTTGTTCCTGCTGAATGGGGCACAGTGATGGTTATCCCACTGCACAAGGTCCCGGGAACTAGCGCCCCATTAGCCTGATAAGCCTGGTTTGCAAGGCCATGGAATGTATCAACATGGAACCTATAAACAAAAAGACATTGGTAATCTCCAAACGCTGGACCACAACCATATTGGGTTTGTAAAAGGCAGATCATGTCTCCTAAACCTGATAGACTTCTTTGAAGCAGTCACCAAAGCCATAAACAAGGGTAAGGTGGTTCACACAGCCTAGCTAGATCTTTCCAAGGCTATCGACACCATCCCCCACTCTGGAATTATAGATAAACTCACTAAACTAGGTATAAATCCCTATGTCACAAGATGGGTTGCCAACTGGCTAATTGACAGAACCCACACTGTGAAAGTAGCAGACTCCAAATTCAACTTCAGATCAGTGACAAGTGGAGTACCACAGGGTTCAGTCATGTGTCCTGTCCTGTTTGGTATCTACTTCCCTGAAGTACAGGCTAACACAGAAGGTCTTTGGCTAATGAAGTTCCCAGATGACTGCAAACTAGGAGCCATAATCTAAACTACTAACGATGTGGACATCCTATAAAAGAGCCTCACTGAGACAGATGCCTGATGTCAAAGCCATGGCCTCAAGCTCAGTGTCAAAAAGTGCATTGTCATCCCCATTTGGTAAAAATTCTGTACCCATGAACTACAACATAGGCATTAGTATACTTAACACTGAAAGTGTGATAAGAGACCTTGGGACGTAGGTGGACAGTAGACTCTCCTTTGATAATCACATTGCCAAAGTGTTTAGAAATTCCTTCTATGTAGCCCACCTAATCATGAAAGGGTTCACCTCTAGATCAAGAGAGGTCATTGTGCCCCACTACTCATCACTCATTAGGCCCATAATAGAGTACAATTCCTCATTTGGTATGTACCTTAATCATCACATGCAACAGCTGGTAAGACCACAGAAGTACCCAGAGGATCATAGGCCTCAAAGAGATGCCCTATGCAGCTCGACTAAAGATACTCCAGCTCTACTCGGTTGCTTACTGCCTGCACAGAGGTGATCTATGCCTGACATATAAGGCCATGTCCAGCCTGGAATTAATGGACATGCTCCACCTCAAGAAAACCAAATCTCTTAGAGCCACATACTCCAGTGAATTAAACCAAAGCACAGCAATAAACAGGACATACTGGAGGGATAGATTCCTGTCCCAGAGGCTTCCCTCGCTTTGGAATAGAATCCCAGTTGATGTTAGGCAGAGCCCCTTGCAGACTCTCTTCAAGAGGAATCTTGACGAGTGGATGGGAAATTGTAAATTTACCCCTGGAATCACTTCAGTCTCCCTGCTAGACAGAAGCCCAGGAAACTAATCTAAAGAGGAGGCAAAAGCCAACACATTATGGCTAGGCTTATAAATGCCCATGGGCAGGTAGCCTGGTACCTACCTATGAACCTATGAACCTTTGAGCCTTGCCTAAAAATGGTACTATGGGGACAGTAAGAGCCTTGGCCAGTATTCAGAAGCATAGAGGCAACAGGTGCAAACCATCTGTAGCAAAGCAACAAGGCTTGTGTTTCATGTCATCACAGGCAGGCAGAGACTGGATCCCCTTGGAATGATACCAGAAGTTCAGCCAATTGTTGAAGTTTATCATCTTTCTGTTATATTGCAGTATCATGTAGGTGAAGGTAAGATGCTACTCAAGGTCAGGGTCATACCAGCCTGGGCTACATGATCATAGAGCTAATATATATCTCTTGTCATGTTGTCCTGGGAGGTATGTCTCAGATCATTCACACTGACATGTACAAAGAACATGTCATATATGTACCTGTTCTGGAGTGATGTAAGTGCTTGTGTTATGTGGCTGATCATAGCACCTGACAGACAACTGACAGTAACCTTCCCCTTGTCCAGCCAAGTGAGTGGAACATCTGTGTGCCTGACTATGAAGTCACCTATTACTAGTGTGATGGGTATGTTGTTTTGCCTTAGGGCCTGTTGTGAGGCACACCGCTTTGGTGTATTATGTGTTTTCTGGTGTGTGCTTGGAGGTGCATGTTGCTTGTTGCCTGCTTAGGAGGACACTTTGTCTTTTTCAGATTAATATTTGTATTCTCTGAGTATGGTAATGTGTATTTTTGTGTGTGTTTTGCTGGTGGTTATATTGTAGGTCTATGTGAGACAGTTGGTGTTGTGGTTGTATGACCCTACTCCTCCTGACTGTATTGTCCAGTATTGGGTTGACAGAGCTTAGCCACCGATTTGACCCTGTGTGTGCCAGCATGTGGTGCATCAACCCATATATGATATGGTCATGGCCTATGCATACAATACACTCACAATACACCTAGTATGATAAGCCTGCTGAGGTTAGCAAATGTGAAAAAAACTTTTGGGCAAATTGTCAGCAAGTAATGTCTGTATTGCACCCTGTAACGCCATATTGCTTGCTGAAGTGTAAAGACGTACTTAGTTTGGATTAAGAACACTGCACTTGCCAACTGTGTGTGTGTGTCTGTCTCTCCCTGGGGACAGAGCAACCTTTTTCGAGACTACTCACATGTATACTCATCTTTGTCAAGTCTCATGATGTCACCATCCTACAAATATAACTGTGGAAAAGAGAAATCCCAGTAATGTGTATAGTGCGGTGTGTAAATGTGTACTGTTGTAATATCATAATGTAGTTAGATAGGAGTTTGAATCTTGCTACTTGCCAACTGTGTGTGTGTGTCTCCTTAGGAAAACGTGACCTTTTTGGTGACTACTTACACCCCTTAAAAGTGGTATACTCATCTTTGTCAAGTCTCATGACGTCACCATCCTACAAATATACCTGTGGAAAGAAGCAATCCCAGTAATGTGTATCGCAAGTCATGTAAATGCATACTGCTAGAGTATCATAAAGTAATTAGGTAGGGGTCTGAATCTTTCACTTGCAAAATATGTGTGTGTGTCTCCCTGGGAAAAAGCACCCTTTTTGGAGACTATTCACACCCCTTAAAAGTGGTATACTCATCTTTGTCAAGTCTCATGATGTCACCATCCTACAAATATACCTGTGGAAAGATGAAACCCCAATAATATGTATAGTGTGTTGTGTAAATGCATACTGCTGCATTATCATAATGTAGTTAGGTAGCAGCTTGAATCCTGCATTTGCCACCTGTGAGTGTGTGTGTCTCCCTGGGGAGAAGCAACCTTTTTGCAGACTACTCACACCCCTTAGAAGTGGTATACTCATCTTTGTCAAGTCTCATGATGTCACCATCCTACAAATATACCTGTGGAAAAGTGAAATCCTAGTAATGTGTATAGCGCATTGTGTAAATAAATACTGCTGTAGTATCATAATGTAATTAGGTAGGAGTTTGAATCCTGCGTTTGCATACTATGAGTGTGTGTGTGTGTGTCTCCCTGAAAAGGAGTAACCTTTTTGGAGACTACTCACACACCTTAAAAGTGGTATACTCATCTTTGACAAATCTGATAATGTCACCATCCTACAAATATACCTGTGGAAAGGTGAAATCTTAGTAATGTGTATAGTGCGCCATGTAAATGCATACTGCTGTAATATCATAATGTAGCTAGATAGGGGATTGTATCCTGTATTTGCCAACTGTGTGTGTGTCTCCCTGGGGAGGCACATCTTTTTTGGAAACTACTCACACACCTTAAAAGTGGTATACTCATCTTTGACAAATCTGATGATGTCACCATCCTATAAATATACCTGTGGAAAGGTGAAATCCCAGTAATGCTCAGTTGCATACCACTTACTCAAAGGTGATCTATGCCTGATATACAAGGCCATGTCCAACCCAGAATTGATGGACATGTTCCACCTAAAAAAAAAAAACAAATCCCAGAGAGCCACACGCTCTAGAGATATAAACCTCACCACAATGATGAATAGGACATGTTGGAGGGATAGATTCCTATCCCAGAGACTCCCCGTGCTTTGGAACAGGATTCCAGTATACATCAGGCAGAGCCTCTCACTAACACTCTTCAAGAGAAACCTTGATGGGTGGATGGGAAACAGAAAATTTACCCCGGGGATCACTGCACTGGCTCTGCTGGACAGTGGTGCAGGGAACTAATGGCTCTGCTGGACAGTAGTGCAGGGAACTGATGGCTCTGCTGGACAGAGGCATGAGGAACTAATGGCTCTGCTGGACAGAGGCACAGGGAACTAATCTAAGGGGGTGGTGAAAGCCAACACATTATGGCTAGGCTTATAAATGCCCTTGGGCAGATAGCCTAGTATTTACCAATAAACCTATGAACCTATGTGTGTAGCACATCATGTAAATGCATACTGCTATAGTATCATAATGTTGTTAGGTAGGGGTTTGAATGCTGCATTTGCTAACTGTGTGTGTGTATCCCTGAGAAGGTGCAACCTTTATGGAGACTACTCATACAACTTAAAAGTGGTATACTCATCTTTGACAAATCTGATGATGTCACCAACCTACAAATATACCTGTGGAAATGTGCAATTCCAGTAATGTGTATAGCGTGTTGTGTAAAAGCATACTGCTGCATTGTCATAATGTAGTTAGGTAGGGATTTGAATACTGCATTTGCTAACTGCATGTGTGTGTATCCCCTGGGGAAGTGCAACCTTTTTGGAGACTACTCACACACCTTAAAAGGGGTATACTCATCTTTGACACATCTGATGATGTCACCATCCTACAAATATACCTGTGGGAAGGTGAAATCCCAGTAATGTGTAGAGCGTGTCGTGGAAATGCATACTGCTGTAGTATCATAATGTAGTTAGGAAGGAGTTTCAATCTTGCACTTGCTGACTGTGTGTGCTCCAGGTGTGTGACGCCATTATCCAATTTGGAGTGGGTTTTGATTTTTCTAGTGTATGACATATCACAATGACAACTGTATGTGCATTACACATGTAAGGTAGCTGTGGGACAAATCCATATACATGCATGTGACCTCAATTATTTCATAGGTGGGTACTCTGCTTTCTCCATGAATGCATCTGTTATCTTTGCCAGAGCATGCTGGCACTTTCCAGACCTTAGGTCACTTCTGTATGCTTGTGACAAGCTTAGCCACTGCAGTTATCCCTGACTACGTCTTCCGTTTCACATCCACTCATCACGGTTTCTACTGAAGAGTGTGAGTGAGGGTTTATACTTGAGGCATATTTGAAACCTGTTCCAAAGCAAGCAAAGTCTGGCAAAGATGACTAATCATTATAGTTGTGCAACAACCTCTGTGGATCTGCATGCAAACCCTTTATTGCTTATGTACTCCACAGAGGGATTTCCAAAACCCTTTGGTAATGTTATTATCAAAGGAGAGATGACTTAACACATGGCTCTATGTATACATTAGTACCTGTTCCACATTTTGGGGGCTACTGCCTGTGTGGTACTCTGGGGATACTTTGTTTTCTAAAAGTGGATAACTATGCTTTCTTTGGCTTATAGCTTTACAACATGACTTTGACACCAGGTATCTGTCTGTATGATACCCTTTTAAAGGATGTGTGTGTCATCTGGAGAATAAAGTATAGCCCACAGTATGCATTGTCATCAAACGTGGGCAGACATATCCCTACTGTGTTTGCTTGTACCTAAGAAAGCTATATGCCAAACAGGAGTGGTCCCAGGACTGAGTGCAGGTGAATACCACTTGTTACTGGCATAGAATAGTACATGGAGGCTGCAAATGTTACTGTGTGTCCTACATCTGTGCGTCAGTTGTCAAGCTATCATCTAACAAACATTTATGGTCAGTCTGTTGAGGTTATGTATAATGTCAGTATGTGGGATGGGTATGAATTGCTGGTGAGCTATAGTTGGCTGTGTTGACCTCCCCTCCCTCACCTATAGCCTTGTTGACTGGCTTGAAGTCTAGTAGGTGTAGGAGCTATGATCTGGCCTTTAGAGAACCTAAGTGGGTATGGTGCAGTGTTTGCAGGTTCATAATGTCTTTGTTAATGAGTTCCATAATGCTGTGCTCCATAGCCTTTCATATAACATTTGTCTGGCTTATAGGGTGAGAGTTTCCAGGACCTGTTGTAGTTCTACCCTTAATCAATTTATGTTAACATTTGCACTGGGTGTGATGAGGGTGGACAGGTTTAAGAATAAGTATATTAGAGGTTCAGGCCAGGTTTGAAGGTTAGTAGACCAAGCCAGATAGGCAGGATTAAGTTGGTTTGTACATGTGCTGAAGTGGGATGCAGAGTATATTGTGAAATCGGTGCTAAGGATGAAGCTGCCAGGTAACAGGAAAAGAGGAATGCCTAAGATGAGGTTTATGGCTGTGGTGAGAGAGGACATGCAGGTGATGGTGTGACAGCACAAGATGCAGAGGGCAGGAAGAAATGGAAACAGATGATGTAGTGTGGTGACCCCTAATGGGAGCATCCTAAAGGAGAAGAAGAAGAAGATGTAGCTCAACCCCTGTGGACTGTGAACACCATTACTGTGTGTCATTCAACAAGTATGTAACCTGTATAGAGGCTGCATCTGGACAGAGCGTTTAGGTGAGTGGTGACTTCATATGTCAGCTTGTGTATGACACAGCAAGGGACACTGTCCAGTACCATTGCCACTGTGGTGTGTACTTTGTTAAAGAGATGTTTTAACTAGAATGTCTGTGATTCATCAGGTTTTACATTCTTCAGGTCTGGAAATGTGGCCCTTGTGTAATGACAGGGTGGTGAAATCCGCATTCAAACTGTCTGACAAGGAATTGGTAATGTCAGTCAGATAAGTGTACTTTGTGACCATTTACATTAACTGTGACCCGATCTGAGATTTCCCCTGTAGATTATGAACAACACTAAAGAAAGCTTTGGTGTTGTCCTTGGAATCCTTGCCATTTTGTATTTTAAAGCTTGCCTTGTATGTTTATTGAGGGATTGTATTTTCCCAATGATACTGACCACAGAGGTTATCCCTTCTTGTTATGTAACTCTTTTTTGGTACAACTTCACACCTTCTATTATATATTTAGTTTATGGCAGGGGTCCATGAGACTAATGCACTTTACTGTATAAGTGAAAATTTCTTGTGTTTGTGATAGCATGGTCCATGCAACCCTGTAGGTGAAGAGTGTGCATTATTAAAGGATTATGCAGCTGGGACAGTGTTAACCTTAGTAATGCGAACCAATGATAGATAGCAACAACAGCATCACCCACAGCACAGTGTCAACCCATGTCATACACACACATGCGTACTCAAGTTCCAAAATGTGTGTAGTACAATGCATACTGGCCACCAATAGAAACTATGGAGTGTTAACACTGGCCAGTACAGGGCATGTCACCCTGCCCATGTGTCCAATATGCACGTACATGCAGACAGTGCACCTCCACCATGTTCACAAATGTACACTTGTAAACCTGTGCTGCACACATGCCACACTTACTGTCCACTGTATAACACATGCTGACACTACACACATCAGCCAAGTGGCACATGGGCAAACAAAACATAATTGGAATAAACACTGTGGGAAACAATACAACATTGCTAATTACAGCTTTAATGCATCATGCCTGCTCAGCTACACCTTCAAGGATATCATTACACTTTACTGCTGACAACATGCTACACATTCAATCATTGCTATACTTTATTAAAGTCACCCTGTGCATCAGCACCATGTTAGCCTGTTCCTGCATCAATGTTACAGATGACAGGAGGTGGCACAGGTTTCATCATATGCACAGGGTGTGTTGTTGGTTTGGCAGAGGCCAACACTGAGCCATACAATCGACATGTATGTGTGTGAGTGTGTGTGTGAGGGCCATTAGTACTGTTATGGGCCAATGTGTGTGGGTATGTGTTTGCCCTAGGCTTCTGGTTTATGTGTGTGTGTCTGCATGCACACAGTTCCACCATGTGGCTGCCATATATGGGGATTTGTGAGACAGCTACAGACTGTACCTGGCAGGCTTTACAGATCACCATCTCTGGCCATGGATACGGAACCTGTGACTGGCAGGGGTGCTACAGACAGTATCAGGTACTAATCCAGACTGGGTACAATCCGAAGAGGTTGACATATGTCCATTGGATCCAGGTCCCTGCTGGGACTGGCCAGAGCCACATGCACGTGGTCTTCGAGGATGGTCTATGGACAGCCCCCCCCCAACATTGCTGGGGCTGGTACTGGCACTATGGGAGTGACTGTGACTTGCTGGACGTCCACAGTGACCTCCAGCTGCTGATGTTGCTGGCATATGTCCACGTTGATGTCTCAACCATCGCGCACTGTCCTGACACATGGACATGACATTGTGGAGGACATCCAATGTCTCACCCCAATGTCTATCAATGATCTCAGTGTAATTACGTATGGCACCTGCTAGGTCATGGATACTGTCATTTACAGAGGTGTTATGAGCCCTCTGTGCCCTTAGTCCCTGTCTGGTGTACCGCTCCATTCATGTCTGTGTCTTCATGACAGCCTGGAACATGCGTGTGGTAGAAAGAGGTGTGGCACATCTGCCAGGGGCATGATGACCAGCAGTGCTCTGATAACCCCAGGGCATCTGCCTATGTGGTACCGTTCCAGACATCTGGCTATGGCTGCTGTGTCCTGATACATGTGCCACAGATACCACACTGTCCTGGCCAGTGCCAGCGATACACTGTCCCTCAGCTAAGGGCAATGGTGATGATGGATGTACAGGCAGTATGACTGTGTGCATGGATGTGGTGGAGACTTGTGTACTGTCAACTGGTGGCCCAACAACAGACCCTGACAAACCTGCCAGTGCCTCAACACACCTATCCTCATGATCCCTGTCTGTCTCAGTGACATCAGGTCCCCTGCTGTACTGAACCAGCCCCACCTTGGCAGCTGTGAGAGGAAAACAGGAAACACACTTTAAGACCTGAACATGATGTCAGACCACATGCACACATGCACACATGCACACATGCGCACATGCACACATGCTCACATGCACACATGCACAAATTCACACATGCACACATGCACACTTGCACACATGCGCACATGCACACATGCACACATGTACGCATTCACACATGCACACATGCACTCACACAAAAATACACTCCTCCCTAAAGCAGAGACACACAACACCAGCAATCTCAGAACATACACAATAGCAGGTGATGGTGGGGTACAGTATCACAAGCAAAACAGTCATATCACACATGTCAGCATGCAGGACATGTGTTGCTCAACAACATGCAGTGCAAGTGTAGACAGTCCTTGTTACTTACAGTATACATGGCTTTGATGCATGTGTTTTGTTACTAGGTGATGGGCCTCCCCCTGGAACACAGTGCATACATGGACACTACATTGATGTGCAGGTACTCAAAACTCTGTAATGTACTGTGTACTATAACTCACAGGTGTACATACCATGGCTGGATGTGTATCTGTGTGTCGGATAGGTATCCAGTGCTGATTACAGCTTCTGTGTCTTTAGCAAATAATTTTGGACACATTTTTAGCACATGTATGATGAGTATTCACAGAACATCATCAGTGGTGCATGGATAATTGATGGAATACCATTCGGCCACATACCCAATGTACGGTACTTATGGTCAGTGTAGATCATACTGTGGACATGCCAGAGTCATCCATGACATGGCATGCTAAAACACACTGAATATTTAAACAGTACAAATACCCAATGTGTGTCATATGACCTAGCCACTCAATAGCATCACAAGACATATATGTGTCAGTTGTGCAAATGGTGATTGGTATGCATATTGTTTAGAGGTGCAAATGTGCACACACACACGCAACATTAAGGTGTATAGCAATGAAAGCTATGTGTAGAACTGTGGTTACAATAACTGGATGGGGTATAGTACCATAGGCCATCATCATGAAGCATCATGTGGTCACTCAAGGCTACAAATGTTTCCCAAACCAGCACTAATCATGCTGTACTGGAACTGTACTACCTTGGCTACATTCACTATTTCACAACCAGTTGTTACATGAGTTTGTAAGGAGGCCAATAAGGAGCATTCCCTGACATGAATGTGTAGTGTGTTGCAGAGTGTTTAAATGCCCCATGATAGGCCTCTACCCCTCAAGTATATTATGTATAATGTGTGGATGAGATTTTTGATACTGGAGTGTGTCTTTACAGAGGGTTTGGGAATCCTTTATGTGTAGCATGTTAAAATGCTCTGTGTATGACATAGATGTGTATGTTATGTGCATATTGAGTATCAGCTGTGCCTATCCAATGGTCACTATAGTCTAGTCACATTTGTTTGAGATGGTCTGGGTATTGCATGTATTTGAAGCAGCTAATTACATTAGTGAGATGTGCGTGGCCTTACACCAAACATGCACAGCATGCATTATGGGTAGGTGTGTTACATGTGTACATGGCCTACCCCTTAACTATGACATGCACTTTTTATTTACAATAATAAATGTAGAACACACTCACCAGCATCTGCCTGCTGCCTTGATGTCACCCCAGAGGGACCTACATAGAGATGAGACAGTTTGTCAGTGGCCACAACTGTGGCATTGCTACTGTGTGTTTTGCAATCGTACAGTCCAACAACAGTTTACATTCACAGGGCTACAGATTGAGTTTCAAATTATCAGTATTGCACAACAACGCGCTCCACATATTTTAACGACACACTCCGCATCTCACATATGCATGATCTACCAATACAGATAACAGTAGTCTATAGATATGCCATGTTACCTGCATGCTCCATGTGTGCTTGCTAGGTGGCTCCAACCTCCATCATGGTGTATGTCTGCTGCTGTTGTTGGGCAGGTGCCACCAGGCTCAGAAGCAGCTCCTCCACTCTGGTGAGGGGGGGATGGATATTAACACCACCTTCTGTTGCAAGCTGTTGTCTCCGCACATCAGCAGCACACTGATGGACATGTCTGAGAAGATCACTGCGGTGGTGGCATACCTGCTCATATGTCTGGTTATGCAGGCCTACCTCATTTACCCTGTGGACAACATCTTGCCACATTGCAGTACACTCCTGTTGGTCCTGGCTGGTTCGTGAGAACATGAGACTGTAGTGCTTAATCATACTGCTAGTAATTATATCATCTTCAGCACTACTTTAACTGTGGTTCCTGCAAAGCACCATGATCCCTGGAAGACATAAATATGAAAATATGTCTGAGCAAGTCATATGGAACATTTAACATTATACAGTACAGATATCACTGAACTGCCATATATAGCAACCTATTAGCTAACCGAGAGTGAAACACTTTAACTGCCACTTATCACTACTCACCCCACAACTGCTTGAAAGTGCCTGGCTCACTCTCTATCTAATGAACCATGTTCTGCTCAGCAACAAAACAAAATCACTATATAAGACTATACAAGAGTACCTGGCACACTGTATGTAACACAATGCACCAACTAGCCACAGCAGATATACATCAAGCTGATGTGTAAAGAAATATATCATCCATCACAATGAGGGTAAGGTCCAGTAAATGCATTACTATTATACCACACAACTTGTTAATGGCAAACCCATGGCCAAAATATGTGCACAATTGGGAATATAGGTCACCTTCTGTCTTAAACAATGATGTCACCAGCAAACAAGGATTATCTCCATCTTGGAAAGCTGAAAGGGCCACACCTACCTGAGTTAGCAATTTATAGTACTGGGTTGCTATGACAGTGATTACTGCAATTACTACACAGCAGGCTGCATGCAATTAGCAAATGGTGGCCACTAATTGGTGCAGAGGCCATTGCATGCTCATGTGCAAATACCTACAAAAGCAGGCTGCAATCTCTGCCAACAAACTCAATCACTTTATTGCAGAAACTAACAGAGAGACAGACAGAGAGAGAGAGAAAGACAGAGAAAAGGAAAAAGAAAAATAAATATTACCAAATCATAAAAAGAAAAGGTATGTGACACATATGTACTTACTGACATGTAGTAGATGTTATTGAAGAATAATCTACATAATGTGAACCATTCATATGTGGCAGCAGTACTTATTTATGCATAGATATTCTGCTTAACTACTGCTATGGACAATACAGTGTGTACCTATGGGCAGTGGAACATACCTATGAAATGTGTAGCACAGCATTAAATGTCAAAGATCTGATCCATGTTATCTGTGTTGTGTACAGTAGTGTGGCCAATGGCTGTTGGGGGGATTAGCGCTGACATTATATAAACATGGGTGTGACAGAACAACACATGTATGATAGTCATATTAAAGTGTAGCTTAGTATTGGCAACTGCTGTAGCAGTCTAGAATGCTTATCTAGCATTTGTAGCTATATATACCGCCCCAAATGTTAGTGTGCGTTCATATGTGACACCTGTTTGTGTTGCAGCAAGTTCAGCTGTGAGGTCCAGGGACTTACAACAGTGTGGACCTTGTGTGTATATGCCACACACATACGGAGAAATATAAATGTGTCATATATATTCACATCTGTATATGTGCAAAGAGCAGGGGACATATTGCAACTGTTTGTGAAGGGTGGAAATATATATGTTGGTGAAGGTTAGTATGCGCATATTTGTATGCCGATTTTAGTGTGTGGCAAACAAGACAGCATACAGTGCTGGTATATGACATGTGGTGGTTAAACACTGTGGGTGGTTTGTTCAGTTTGCAATGTTGAAGCCAGTGAGGCCTGCTAAAGCTGCCTAGGCTGTGAACATCTTCAATGCATGTATCCCAAGACTGTGCAATTTTATTATATTACTGTACACCTCACATCCTTTGTATAATTGATATTCTCACTATGAAAGGTGAAATGTATATGTGCCTACATATATATGTATATGTACACCAATGGATGTGTATATGTATATATATATATATATATATATATATATATATATATATATATATATATATATAAAATCATACACACCTACATCTACTTGTTGCAATAGATTCTCTGTACTGTTGACTGACTGTGATGGTCAATGTGTTTGTAAATACGTCAAAGATATGTATCTGTGGGATAGCTTAATGGGAAACTGTTTTATGTCATGGTATTATGGGTCCTTGCTTTGATCCTAGCAAAAGCTGTGTATTCTGTTGCTAGGCAGAAAAAGTGCTATTACATACAGTGTGATTAAGGCCATTGGTTTTAACTAGGGTGTGTCATTGGAGGCTAAAGCACTACAACTATGATTATTGATTGGTACTGATGTTGAATCCAAATCCTACTTGAAGCTCTGGGCCTGTACATCAAAGTATGGTGTATGTCCACATTGCTTGCATTCACTGTTTTGCATGGTCCCTGTATTCATCACAGATTACATTTCTCAAAATTAATGTTGTGCAAGTACTGATACACAGTACTGTATAGTATACACTGAAAGCTTATCTGGGTTGTCATACCTTTGTGTCCTGTAATTATGTCTGATGTGTGTGTGGGTATGTCTGTAGCATGTCCTTTGACATATGTGTGGTAAAACATATAACTGCATATCTAGTAACATTCATAGTGTACTACAGCAGAATTGGTATAGTTCTTATATCCAAAGCCAGGGGTGTAGCCAGAGATTTACATTTTGTACTCAGACCTAATGTTGCTGCTTCCAGTACCCACTTGTCAGTGTAGAAATGTACTCACCCCTCAAAATGCTACCCCAAGATACATGGAAAGATGTAGTTTCTTTTAAACTTTTACAATTAACTGCCATACAAAGCTAGTCATTGAGATGTATTCCTTTGGCATAATAATTGTTTGTGAACTGCTATTCTGTGAATATTCATTTACTCAGTTCTAAACAGTTTGTGCTTTTTTAGTGCTGACATTGGCACAAGCTGCTCAGAAAAACTGGACACATGTCAGTACTGTGAGTATGCTTACCTACATCCTTGGTAGACCCTGCACACACAGGTATATTCTACATTTGGGTAGGGGTGCAGAAGAACAGAGAGCATAAGTATTATTGTGTGGATTTTATCTTGCTGGACTTACAGTGTTGCTGTGTACATGTTAGTTTATCAAGGCAAGTAGTCTATCTGTGTAACTCCCAACTGTGTACCTATCCACATGGTAGCCAGAGAATAGCCTGTTATGTTTTGTCTGTGCACCACACAGGTATTTTCAGCAATAGAGCAATGGTGTTGTTACAGTTGGTTGCTACCAGTACATGGCTACATCCATTTGTATTTCAGTGTTGTATTCCTACATAAGGGTATGCTTCTGAAACTCCTTCCAAAGCTATTTGCACAGTGTGTAACAGCAGAAAGGCTGATATGCCTCTATGTTTCTGCCTCTGCCAGACCTCTCAAACACTCAGGTACATATTTGAACAGACTCAGGGAAATGTAAAGAAAAAGTCAGGGACACTTTTAAAATATTAATGCCATTAAGTTGAAACATTGAGAGAATCAGAGCATATGAATTAATACACCTTTTCTGAAGTAAAAGAAGTGTCTAACTCTTAATTATTGCCATTATTCATTAAGTGTAATTCACCACCTTTCTGCCCAAAGTCAGTAGTTTTAGGAGGGGTTCAGAGGGACAGAGCTAAAATTTGTGTCAAAATCAGGGACATCCCTGAAAATTAGGGACAGTTGGGAGGTATGGCCTCTGCCCTAAACAGATATGCCAGTGTTTGTCCTGCTGTGATACTGTGTGGGTTTGTAAAGTGATGGTGTAACATTATTTCCTGCTAGAATGGCTGCTTTTCTTATCACAGTCATGTAATGTAATCCCACAACAACTATTGGTAAAGATCCACAGAAAAAGTTTTGTGGTATGGCATTCCTATTTTTCCTTTACATTCACTCATTCTGATGCATGATATATTTATTTCAGCACCAACTTGTTGTATATCTACTGTGGCTTTCTGGTACTTCATGTTGTGTAATGTGTATAAGGTCCGGGATTCGAGACTGACAGAGGTGTTTTATTTTGCTCCTGAGCAAAACAAGGGCCCTCACATACAGAGTGACTAAGGCACTTTTAAGCAGTTGTAAGTGGTTTTGCATGGGTTTGCGTGATGCTTAGCAATGCTTAGCTAAGCACAAACAAGCACACACTAGCGCAAACCCACTAACTACTGCTTAATAGTGCTTACTCCCGCTAACCCCCGCGCTCATTTCTTTGAAAGAAAAGAAAAATGGGGAGATAGAAAAGTGGTGAAAAAGCAGCACAAAGACGGAAAGACAGTATGGAAAATAGCTCAGGATGTGCAGGATGGCTGTAAGGAAGGTCCATAGCTGCCCATTTCTTTAACAGCAAAAGCTGTGCATATGGAATAAATTTGGAGGTAGATATGAAACCTTCAACCTCTGAGAGAGAGTGAGGACAACAAAGTATGTTGTAATGCCAATTAAATTACATTTTATGTATCCAGTGGGCATGTGTGTGAAATGGGCAGCTATGTATGGTGCATAATTTATTTTTTGGGAGCAGATTGCCTTTTTTTTTTTTCCAGGTGAGAGTGGAATGTGGGGTAGGGGAAGTAGGTATATTTGGGGTGGTAGGTTGGGGAGGTAAACAGACAAGATGCATATAGGGGCGGTATATGACACATGTGGTGGGTGAACACCTTTGACGGGGAGGGATGTTTGGAAATCGCAAGCCCATGAGCCCACAGATGGAAACAGTGGGACTGAGGTCCCCACCCATGGGCAGTCACCACTGCACCTTCACAGCCCAGAGGGTGGCTGTGCTGGGGGCTGTATAGGAGGGGCAGGCTGACCCGGGAGTTGTACCGCTCATGCCTCAAGCTGGCATAGAGGTTCTGCAACAGAACATTCAATCTCTCTACGCACTACAGCCCGGACTGTTTGAAGGGTGATAGGTGGCCCTCTTCCACCCACGCTTGCATGGGGGGGGCCGAGCCCCACCCCCTGCAGCGCTTCCACCTGAAGATGACACAGGGCCAATGGAGAAGGAGGCCCCAGGCTGGGCACTAGACCTGCTGATGCCAGGTGCCATGGCCAGCTGAGGTAAGACAGGTGGGTCAGCTGGGACCGGCCTTCCCATATGAACTATGTTATGGAGAGTTTAATAAAGATATGGGTTAGTAACAGTCAACAGCATTCCAAATTAGTTATAACAGCATGCAGAAGTATTTCCATTAACCAAACACACCAGATTTTTAACAGCTGAAAAGCAAGCATAACACATGCATATATAGAACAACAGCATGCAGGTTGAATTGATGGCAATAGGCCACCAATATTGTGGTATTTTAACAGGGCACATGCATAGAAATAAATGCAAATATTTATAAACCAATAGGACATATGTCCCAACAAATGTTTTGAGATTAGACATACCGATTGAGGTGTGGAATTACATTTTTTATGCACATAAAGTAGGGTGGAAAAAGATAGCTCAATTAACAACTTATATAGCCTTCTAATTTTCACTACATTCCTATTAACTGCAGTTATATGTCCCATACATGTATTATTACACTACCCACTGTCCTTATATTGTGCAATTGGATTTTGCTAGATCATTATATACATGAGCTGTATCTTACATACAAACTGTCCAAGATGCAGATGTTACTGCTGCATATTTTGAGAGTTTCTCACACACACACACTATTGCTAAGATGGTACACTGACATCTCTACTTTCATATAATTATCTAGATATGTTCAGGTGAAAGTATTAGTTATATGTTAACTGCTCCCTACATTTTTGGCAACACACTGACATTTCCGGGGAACACAGTACCAAGCTACTCATGTGCCGGATTAACCTGTACATGCTGGGCATGAACCAACAGTTGAGGGCTGTAAATATTCATAACAGCTACTGGTACTCCCTTCATCCATGTTATATGGGCCTACCCAAGTGTGGGTTAACACTGGTTAATACAACAGGACTATTTGTAAAATGCAACAGTACAACAACATATCAAAGAAAATGACACAGATGCACTCCAGAAATTATACATTTATTAAAGGATTATTACACCTTTATTTATTGGGTTAAAACACTTTTTGAAGGCTCTCTCATTTATTTTATATAACAATAAATGCAGAATAATTACTAACCTGTCTGATGACGCAGCCTTTGCAACCTGTCTTCATGGGCTTGCTAATTCATAGCCCGGACACCTGCAGCTGTGAAGTAAATGCAGTGATATTGAGACATACATATCCATAGTATAGACAAGCATAGCAATTCTTAACTACTTAATACAATGGCTATTTACTCAGTACTGGGGCATTAGGCATCGCACGGAATTCTTGGATCCACTGGTCCAGTTGAGCCTCCTTACATCGCTTCAGGTCAGAATAATGGTGCCTGACCTGCTCACCAGTCCGAGGAATGCCAGTGGCACTGGTGAGATCATGAGCAAGACTGTTCCAGGCCTCTGTTTTATATTGGGTGCCCTGGTACTGGCCCCACAGGAGTCTTTCCTCATGATTGTGGATAAGGAGCCAAACCATTACTTTGGACTCCTCAATGCCCCAGCATTGCGCTCGAAATTGAGTGCCTTCTCCAACACCAGCCATGCTGTCTGCAGAAGGGAGCTACAACTAGTTATGGCAAGTATTCCCACAGGTGGAGCTTAAATATGCTTCATTTCCCGCACTTATTTGTGATTGGCCAGTTTTGAAAAAACTCAGCTGTAGGCACACCTGTTTAGCTGATGTTGTCAATGTTTAAAATGTCTTTGATAGATATGTGTCTGTTGAAAGTGCATGGTTCTGAAATGCTGTCATGGCTTAGTAGTTATTTACTGTGACTATAGGCAGAATATAGTGAGTTTGAGCCCTGCCACTGCTTTTTACTTTCCTACTGGCCAGACCTGAATGGTTAAGGTACAGTAAAGGAGGTGTGGCCATGTTTAGCCAACTTTGCCCGACTTTGCCCAATGTTGCTCGACGTTGCCCGACATTGCGCTGGTTAGCGCGGTGCGCAGCTATGTGCTAATACCTTGTAGTTGTGCTGGTTGGCGTGGTGAGCAGCTGCACGCAAAGACATTGCGCTTGTTAACGCGGTGCTCAGCTATGAGCAATTGGATTTAAATATGCTCAATACTGGTAAAATGTGCTTAGCAGTGCTTTATATTGCTTAAAATAAGTTACTCATGCCTAAGAATGCATAACCATTTCACCTTCATATATATATAATTCGTTCACTACTACATATAACACTTGAGTGCTTTTTACAAAACTTATACATGATAAATGTCAGGAAATATTTTTGTATACAGATTTCCAACAGAAAATGGAGCGTGCAGTAGTGGGACTTGAACCATGAATGCCTCCTGTTTGTGCAAAGGCTCTAACAACTACGCTATCGCTATTTTGCTTAATTTGCATATATTTTTTCTTATTATCCTCTTCAATGTCTAAGCTGTTAACTGTAGCTAAGCAATGGGCAAACCTGTGCAAACACATGCAAATACGGGCAGCTATATCGGAAATAAAACAAAAAAAAAAATATTTTTTAAATTTGTGTGAGGTTTAACATATGGGGGAGTGTAGTGTTACAATGTACAGATGTGAGCGGACGCGCTCATGTAACTCGACATTTCTCGAGTTTCATCATTGTAGGGGCGTGGATTTTTGGATTGCTCGTCAGTCCAGCATGCCCCTACGCTCGTCCATGCTCCATGTAAGCTTTAGAGTTGAGGTAGCATGCTCTCATTAATATGCATGGAACACTGCCGTCATACTCTTAGACTGGCGCTTCCGTGTAAGACTAATCTAGTCTTACATGGAAAATTAGTAAATCCTGGGGATTATTTAAGAAACGTAAGTAATTTTTTTCTTAAATAATGTCATTGTATAATAGCAGTAACTGACTCCCTGGTGTAGTATATGGAAGAGTTACCCATGGTTGCCTTTGTTTAATCAATTAGGCTTCACCCTCATGATTAAACCACACCAACCATGAGTAAATCCTCAATATATCATACAGACATCATTGGTTATTGCTATATTTTATCCTTAGTCAAGTTCATCAACATTATAGTGATAAATCTCAGACTGTTATATGCAGAATCAGAGTATATAAGCTTATTTTATTGTCAGACAGCAGATGTCATTGCTATATGACTTTCTTGTATCAGCAGTTGTGTTTTGTATGTTCTTTCAGTGTTATAACAATGGTAGTTTGGAATGACAAATGCAAATAACAGATTAGTGTTGGTTTGAAATTTATAAAAGTTTTTTTTTGAGTCAAGAATTTCAGAATGTATAGACTTGTTAGTATACATCATTAACTATATGTACTATCTTGTTAAAAAGGAGCTCTCTTGTTAATAAGGGTCTTACTTCAGATTGGCTCTGTAATATTTTGGTATCTCCTGAGATATAGTAACCATGTTTTAAATTTCACAAGAATGTAATTGCGCAACAAATTCTCATTAAATAGAGAAGTTTATAAGTAATTATTCCTTGATGGGCTAAGTAATTTCAGAGAAAAAAATCTATATCATAATGCAATAACAGTTATGAATCAATGATAACAGTCTGATGTGCAGTCTTGATTTTCATAATGCATCTGGTATCTGTTTCAATATTATGAAACACGAGCCCAGCCCTGTAACACAAACAGATAAAGCACTGACTATGACCAAGACAGACTAAGTTCAAATTGCTTGGGTGCTGAAAGACCCAAGTTGGAAGATAAAAGTGAGAAGCTGAACAATTTATCCATCCTGGTTGAAGTGACTCAATGTTAATCAATCACCACTAAAAAGAGGATGCTTGCATGACAACAAAAATCACAAGGCAAAAGATGTGGTCTTAGTGACTCTAAGCCAGTGTTGATAGGCCTCTTTACTGTGTGTGTGCGTGTGTGTGTGTGTGTGTGTGTGTGTGTGTGTGTGTGTGTGTGTGTGTGTGTGTGTGTGTGTGTGAGATTGTGCGCATGTGTGCATGCATGCATGCGTGTGTGTGTGTGTGTGTGTGTGTGTGTGTGTGTGTGTGTGTGTGTGTGTGAGTGTGTATGTGAGTGTATACAAGCACTTGTGTGATTATGTATATACAAACAGTCCCCCCACACACACATGGGGAGGGCATATAATGCCCCATAGTGATGTGAGTGCTAACATATCACACCAAAGAAGGAGTCAGAAACTTACAAAAAGTGCCATCATCACTGGGATGGTTTTGAGGGTATAAACTACCTCTGTGCTTGCCTAATTGTGGGCCCTCCTCTCAGCTATCCCTCTGTGCTGGGGACATCTGTCATTGAGCGAAGGAACTAGTAGAGGACCAGTGAGTAGGAGATATGTAGTGCAAAGCATGCATTGGTGGCAAAAAAGCACACAGAAAAAAATGAAACCACACATTCTAATGTAAATTATTTCCCTACCAGCATTGCAGCACACTCAGATATTGATGGCTTTGACTTAAAAGTTTAAATGAAGTGTGCTTGAGAGCACAATAATTTGCCAAGTTTGCTAAGTTTTTAACATAACCCTAAAAAAGAGTGAATCAAACAAAAACACTTTATTTTAAATATCATTTCAATCTCCATATAAATTAATTTGGGAACAGGAACGGCATGCATTAAATAACTTGACCTGACATTTCTATAACAATGTACATATGATAACCTTTAAAAGGGAAAACATACTTCATTACAGTAATAAATTAAAAACCACTTCAGACTTATTGAAACTCATTTTCTTTGCTAATTTGTGAGGTTGTATAAGGTGAAAGCAAAAGAATTGCTAGAAGGGATACAAAACTTGTTTTTTATGAAGGTTTCAACTGAGCAATATTCAGGAAATACTTGAAAACTGAGACAAACTGAAATGTATGACATTTTTGTAAGCTTCATATTATAGTAATTCTATCACTTTTCTTGGAATCTTACTGAGCATTGCCCTCCTACACCATATGTTTTATTAACTATTTAGTCTTAGATCAGCAGCCTGATTCCAGAGATTGCAACATGTATTTTTATTTGAGATGGCATCTGCAGTCTATTTTAATTACACAGAAAAAGCCTTTGGGCCAGATTTACGAAGTCTTGCACGGAGTGTAAGAATAGTATAAGAATGCAGACAGGCATTATGTCTGCCGAGCGATTCAGCAATAGCCAGTAGGGGCGTGCATGAGATCTTCTAAGGCTACTCTTGCACGGACAGTGTTATGGTATGCAAATTACCTCATTTGCTGCTGAAAGCTATGCAAATAAGGTAAATTTGCGATCCAGGAAACACTAACCTGTCCGAGTAAGAGTAGTGTTATTTGCAGAAATGTACACAATTGGTAACTGAGTACTGTTCTGCAAATAGCAAAATGGAGCAATGACAGCTCCAAATAAAGGATGCATCCAGTTGAGGAAGCATGCCAATGGCCAAATATAAGGCCATTGGCATTTATACGTGTTGCAAAATAATAAAAAAATATATTTTTTTCACTCCCGATCTCCGATGTTTAAGCAT